>NC_140166.1:202222499-202397499 GCF_963971535.1 Notolepis coatsorum
GTGTGTGCACGTGTGTGTGTGTGTGTGTGTGTGCACGTGCATACAGAAGCATGTTCAGTGGACTTCAAGATGGCACATCGCTGCTTTGTCTCGTACTCCTCAACGACCTCGTAGCTTCTTGCCTATTACAGTTCTCCTGTATTGCTTTTACCTCTAGAGTAGCTACCTTAGGTAACGGAGACTCACTGCCGAACATAAGAAATTCAACGATCACTTACCCAAATCCGGTCTTTCTGGCGCGTGGCAGGGCTTACACACAACGTCAGACCTTAAGGGGAGACCCAGCAGCACAGCTAACATTACTGCCTCCCTCCCGGATGAGCTGAACAGCCTTGATGCCTGTTTCAGTAACACCAGCCTCCCAAATCCACGGGCGACACAATAGCCACAACACTCCACACAGTGCCCTTAACCGCCAGGAGGGAAATAATTCCTACACAAAGGATGCTGTTGGTCGACTCTAGTTTGGCATTCAACACCATAGTCCCCCGCCAGGCTCAACACCAAGCTCAGGAACCCAGGACTCAATCTCAACCTACAGTATGCAGCTGGATTCTGGACTTTCTGTCGGACCGACACCAGATGAATAACAGAGGAGCCACGGCATGTTTCTCCAGTTGTTTCAAAGCGTCTTCGTTAACTCGTAGAAGATGACAGAAAGGCAGCCTTTGCTTGAGAATAAAGGTAAAACATATGATGTTCTCAAATCAATAGTTTTTGAGAGTTTTTGCCATAATGGAGCAGCGCTGCCGAACAGGTGGTGAAGAAGGCACAGCCTCTCTCCCCTCAGGCGAACAGGTGGTGAAGAAGGCACAGCCTCTCTCCCCTCAGGCGAACAGGTGGTGAAGAAGGCACAGCCTCTCTCCCCTCAGGCGAACAGGTGGTGAAGAAGGCACAGCCTCTCTCCCCTCAGGCGAACAGGTGGTGAAGAAGGCACAGCCTCTCTCCCCTCAGGCGAACAGGTGGTGAAGAAGGCACAGCCTCTCTCCCTTCAGGCGAACAGGTGGTGAAGAAGGCACAGCCTCTCTCCCTTCAGGCGAACAGGTGGTGAAGAAGGCACATCCTCTCTCCCCTCAAGGCCTCTACATGCTACAGCAACTTCAAAGCAACTTCAACACAACATCAGCGCGATTTCAGCACGGTTGTTTTAGAGGGTCTTGTAGACTGTGTTGTGAGGATGTTGCGTACCTTTCACCCAAATCTAACCTAAACAACCGTTGCGTTGATATTGCGTAGCAGTGATTGGTTGGTTAGCGAATGGGGGCGGGGCTGTCATATAATAATATTGGTCCCGCAGAGAATACCATCCTCCATTGTTGTAGCCAGCCAGCTAGCGTTGAACTTGATGCTATTCAATGCTCTATCATACCCAACTAACGTTAATGCCATCCAGAATTTATTAACATAGCTACAACAACACACAGTAACGTTAATATAATTACATGCATCATTGTTTACAATGAACGGACGGTGGGGCAGTTCGAAAGGACTGGACACGGACAAGTTGTATATTAATTTAATATAATAACAGGTAGTTCGAGCTGCATTTTCGTGCCTACAACCACAGCCACAGGGATATATCCAGCTTTGACGAGCTCTCTCTCCTCCTGCCGATTAAATTCAGCAGCTCTTCCTCGACCTCGAGTGCCTGTAGCTGCCTGCCAGCTAACGTTAAAACTAACCTAAAGTTACACAAGCAGAATACATCACAAATACTTCCGGTCGGGGGATTTCAAAATAAAAGAGCGACGTCTAAAAGCACCGGAAATACGTTTATTTTGTACATTATCTAACGTTAACACGAACCTAAACTAACTTTAGTTAAACTAACTTTGCGCGTTGATGTTGCAGAACCATAAAGGCAGAGTGTCTAAAACACTGTTGCTTTGTCGATGTTGTGGTGCAGTTGCTTTGCTGTAGCATGCAGAGGCCTTCAGGCGAACAGGTGGTGAAGAAGGCACAGCCTCTCTCCCCTCAGGCGAACAGGTGGTGAAGAAGGCACAGCCTCTCTCCCCTCAGGCGAACAGGTGGTGAAGCAGTGGTACCCAAACTTTTTCAGTCAAATGTCAAAACCGTTTACATCTTGTTTTCAGATTTTCTTCCCTCCCTGGCTGGATAGCTAACGTAGCGTCAGCTAGCTAGCTCGCTACCACAGGTGATATGTGTGACGCCAACCGAGCAACATGAGCAACAACGTCCACTAGAGACTAGTATGAACAACCATAGAACTACAGTATATGAGGGAACAATGTCCACTAGATAAGGCACAACCATATAACTACAGTATATGAGGGAACAACGTCCACTAGACTAGTATGAACAACCATATAACTACAGTATATGAGGGAACAACGTCCACTAGACTAGTATGATCAACCATATAACTACAGTATATGAGGGAACAACGTCCACTAGACTAGTATGATCAACCATATAACTACAGTATATGAGGGAACAACGTCCACTAGACTAGTATGATCAACCATATAACTACAGTATATGAGGGAACAAGGTTGTTTTTCTCCCTCCATCCCATCTCCCTATGATGTGAATATGAGTGCTTGTGTGTGTGTGTGTGTGTGTGTGTGTGTGTGTGTGTGTGTGTGTGTATGTGTGCACAGTATGCACATTTGTTTGCCACCATGAATGTGAGTCTGTGTGTGTGTGTGTGTGTGTGTGTGTGTGTGTGTGTGTGTGTGTGTGTGTGTGTGTATGTGTGTGTGTGTGTGTGTGTGTGTGTGTGTGTGTGTGTGTGTGTGTGTGTGTGTGTGTGTGTGTCATGTGTGTGTGTGTGTGTGTGTGTGTGTGTGTGTGTGTGTGTGTGCGTGTGCGTGCACGCGGACAGGGGGGGGAGTTGACCGACAGCCCACTTTCCCACAACACTATTGAGCTCCATACATCATTATTGCTGACAAAAATGAACATTTGACTGTTTCCTTTGTGGGAAAAGAGCATTTTTCTTGCCTATTTCCCCAACACTGTGTGTGTGTGTGTGTGTGTGTGTGTGTGTGTGTGTGTGTGTGTGTGTGTGTGTGTGTGTGTGTGTGTGTGTGTGTGTGTGTGTGTGTGTACATGGGCTGTGCTGTGTGAGGATTCTCTATCAAGGTTCTCTCCTCCATGTGTTTGGTTCAGTGGCATCATGATGGATGGTGTGGTTATCAGAATCTCTGGCCTTCAGGATAGGGGCCGTCCTATCTCCCTGTCAAGGTCAACGGTTACCAGGCTTAGAGGAGGGGCTACCTGACAAGCCACCTAACATCCATCATATCACATGGAAAACGGACAACGACGGGTAGGCAGTGGTAGGGCTGCTCGATTATTGCAAAAAAATATATATCGAAATCGAAATTGTGGTTATTTTGGTCAATATCAAGATCACAGTTACTTATCGAAACGTATTACTTTGGAAACATCATGCGTTTATTGAACTATTAAAAACATCTTCTTTTTATCAGTGGAGTTCTTTGAACTTCTTTGAATATACCAGAAAAACTAAAACATGACCTGACTCAAAGACTTGACATGGCTTAAAAAACATGACCTGGCTTAAGAAAACGCTTATCTTGTTTTCATAATCATTGGTAAGTGTAACTGAGGGGTACAATTCCCTGACTGTATTACTAGATATGATACTTACTACCACTACCTTTGTACTTAATATTCGGCCACCCAGTACACGGCATAAATATATTATCATGAACACTCTCACGTAGATGAAACGGATCCAACACAAATGTACGAATTAGAAATAGGTCTTTATTTTCCTACACAGCGATGGTGTGTAGAATAAACACTTAATCACTTAATTACATTTATGAATTGAAATAGTATGCACTTTTATGGCAAGGAGTATTCGTCGGTATATCAATAGATAATGTCCAATCTCTGAAGGCGCAGGTGGTAAATATACGACCTGGAATAGTTAAGGAATAACAGCAATGATACTTTAATGATTATAGGCTGGATACACTAGAGGGGGTTAATCCGGTCGCTTGTAAGCCGACAGGAGTAGGAGGGGGGGGGGGGGTAGAATCCAGCTGCCTCGTCCGGCCAAGGGTATCCCAGGAGAACCCACTGTAGTGCCGTTCAATGCGCCGGCGATCCTTGGACCACAGATGAAAGCAGGTGGACTCTTTGTGGGCCGGCTCTCTCCGGTCCACGGGGGAGAGATGTGGAGAGACCTCGTCTTGCAGAGCGTCTCCTCACCTTGTGTCCTCTCCAGGGGGGGGGGGGTTCCAACACACGGTAGTGTCGGGGGTCTTTATCCATAGAATAATCAAAGTATCCAAAGCATAATCCGTGCCTGGGAAGGCGGGCTGTCGTCGGTAGAATAATCCGGTATACAGGTCCACTCGCTCGTCGGCTCTGGGGCTCCTCGGGTGCAGCTTCACATAGGGTCAACCACCCTGGGTAAGCAGCCAGTTCTCTGCCCGAAACGATGGGGTACTGACTACGGTAGTATTCTCACCGCACGAAGCACTATATATTAACAGACTATTATTAGCTTAATAGACTACGTCCAACTCGACGATATAGTGCCAAATATGACTATTCAAATATTAATATACACGATGTCTCAATACCGATGGTAGGCGAACTTGGCCTTACTCCCACACGTGGCATCGCGGGGAGGCTTTACGTCTGTGACTCTATTGGAGGGTAAGAAACTGGACTGAAAAGAAAGTCCTACTTTAGTAGCGCAGTATATATACGCACTATGAACAAATAGTCCCATTAGTGGTGCGGTAGCCAAATTCCTACGCGGAACTAGGACTTGTTCGTACATGTCGAGCGGTACGTTTAAACTGGGTCTGAGGGGTATGGCAGCCTGGCACCAAGGTCTCGACCAATAGTAGAATGGGGACTATTATGGGATGTTCAGTAGGCTAGAATGGATATTCAATGCATATTGTACAAGGAATATACAAGGGATATCAGGGAATATTAGAGAATATACAAATACAATTAAATATATATATATAAATAAATATATATATTCGGTTTAATCTGGCCCTTCACAACAGTAAGAGTTAGTAGAAGATAGAATGAAGTGAAAAGCTTTAACAGGCAAATTCCACTCAGGAGAATGAGATGCCATCCTTTATTAAATCTGGAATGACTGCCAAGGTTGAGGCTGAGGCCCAACAGTCTAATCAAACCTCTGTCTTGATTATAAGTAACACGGTTACTAAGGCTTGCATGAAATTGGGCTTTGGTGAAAGTAAAATGAAGCTTTTTCTGTGATCTCCCTCAGGTGGTTTATAACGCTTGAATATGACACAGGCCTCATACGTCCTTCCTACAGGATTCATAGTATTTTCGTCATGTGACTTAGTATGGCTCAATGCTACAACTCATTGGCCACGGTCATCACCAGGGCTGGGAGGCAATATGGACCAAAGACCATATCTTGGTATTTTTAGGCTGAATGGCAATGCACAATATATATCTGATCATATATATACGAAGAAAAAGGGAGATAGTAAGAAATGATTCCTTCGGGAATAACAATGTTGAAATATCCAAATAGTTGGAGCTAGTCCTAAGTTATTTAGACTGTGTGCCTGTTGACCACATTTCAATACAGTGTTGGAGCCAGCTGTGTTTGTTGATGGATGCACTACGCTAAATAGCCAATCTTAAGTAATCAAATACAATAGAAATAATAACGTTGCTTGTGCAAGACCATCTCTATCACTGGAAACTTTGGAAAGGCTCTCTATTTCTCTCTCGCACATCTCTCTCCCTCGATTTCTCTCTCCCTCTCTCTCCTATCTCCAATATATCTCATTCACTAAAACTTCAGCAAGGACTTTATGAATAAACGTTTATAATAGGCTACCAGTACTTAGTTTTCAACTGTTGTGTGTGTGTGAAAGTACAATATAAGTAAACGTCATGCTTACTGACTGACCCGCAAATCCACAACATACACACGCGGATAAGCACACAAGGGCAGACACGTTATGCTACTAACATTAGATTGTTAGAAGCCCATATGAATCATTAATGGTTGTAGCCTATTCTCAGCTCCGACAGCCTGTCAGGCCATTAACGTTGATCTACTGCTGGCAAACTTTGAACTGGCATCATGATCGTGAATCAGTTTTGAAGAAAGTTTTGCTAATAATCACCCACTTTAAATATAATTTTTTTTAATGCAGTCGACCAGCTCTCAATGTACGTCTGCTTACCAAAAGCAGACCACAGGCTCTTATTGTCCCTGAAGGCTCCTGCATGACACACCTGGGTGACGGCGGTTCTGCCTCTCATCCGATCTTTTAAATCCGCAAATAATCATCGTTTGGACCGTGGTTAACTCTAGGGGGGGGGGGGGGGGGGGGGGGGCTGGAGAGCTTAAGAGAGGAGAGATGGAAACACTGGCACAGCTTTATATTGGAGCCATATACTCCTCAACTCCGACCCACATTTCAGACCAAAACTAAAAAGATTTAAACAAGGAGAGGAGCGGATGCCTCTGCTGCTGCTCCACACCTGTCACGGTCCAGCCTTACTAGCCCACGCTAGAGCAGCTTCCACTCCCTTACAAACCCCACCCCTCTAGCCCAGAGCATTCCCACCATGAACCCCCCCCCCCCCCCAGCCCGCTGATGGCCGATTTGGGCTTAAGCTGTGCAGTGGACACGCTTGGAGGTTGGTGGTGTGGGCACTGTAGTGGGCTGGGGGGTGAAAGTGAAATCCCTTCAGGGCATTATCCCGGGGGGGTTACGCCGTGTCTGATCTGCAACGTGTCGACGAGAAGAGCCCATGTGCTTCTGAAAAACACAGCTACTAGAGCTGTCCCGAGGCCTGTTTTTGGGCTTCGAACTTCGCCAGGGTTTTTCGAACGGACGTTTTTAATCATGCAAAAGATTTGCTCCTAAATAATTTTTCTGGTTCAGTACTGTCGAGTCTTGACTTTAGGCTAGCACATTGACACATAACATAGCACATATGCGCATATTGCTGCGGTTAGTTACTGGCCCTAACAGCTACAGGAAGCGGCACAGCGCTGTTTGTCGAGAGTGCGACTCATTCACAAAGTGAACTCGTCGAGATGAGCAATCGGGGATGACGGAAGCCAACAGCAACCGCTGCTATCCTGAGCCCCCTTTTAAAAATAACGCCTGCTAAAGCCCTCATTTGCACTGCATATGATTTGGACTCGCCGACATACAGTGTAATCTGCTCTTTGGCAGCGCTGCTCCCGCGATGGTTCATCCATCGTACCGTAGAAGAAGAAGAATACTACAGCGAGATGGCCCCACAGGCTTTTAACCATCGCATCTTTTACATTATTCTCACATCTCAGGCCCGCCGCCAGCCGCCTAGAGCTAAATAAATAAAGGTATTTGATTGTGTTTTTCTTTGCATTCACGTCTTCGCCTCTTCGGAGAATGATATTTATAAATTGGGGGAATAAATACACCCCATCAATCTCGAGGTGCATTAAACAAACGACCTGAATGCTAAACCGAGGGGGAGAGGGGAAAGCAACCCCCTCCTCCCATCAAATGGAGAACATGTCCATGGAAAAACCCATTACATTTGGCTTGGGGCACTTTCCTCTTTAATACTATGTTCCTCTTTAATGGGGTTATTCAGTAAACCTTCCAGCTATCTTCAACTAATTGCGTGTTTCATAAAGTGATAGGGAGAGAACGCTCACAGGTTATGGGGCTGCAGCCTGTTTGTCTCATTCCGAGGGCCGCACTTCCACAACGCTCCCATCTAAGAGCGTAACCACTCACTACCCATAGCCTGCCTGCAGTGTCACACAGGTACCATCGGTTTAGCTACAGCGGGGCTCGGTTTTTTGTGTCATCAAAGAGAAGCCGCCTATTCTGACACAGGCTTACTTACCATCCCACAACCCAGGTTGCGGACCTTCAGGGACAGGGCTTTTAGTGTCGCTGTCCCCACCCTTTGGAACTCCCTCCCCATGGACATCCGAAATGCGAATTCTCTTGTCCTCTTTAAAAACCTGCTGAAGACCTATCTCTTGCTCTGTTCTGTTTTTGTATTTTGTTTCTTGGTTTAGGTCCTCTCCCCTCCCCCTCTTTATTCAAAATCGCCTTGGGTACGTGAAAGGCACTATATAAATGCAATCAAGCCATCATCATTATTCTCAGTCCTTGCTCCACAATGGTGGAACGAACTTCCCACCACAGTCAGGACAGCCGAAACCCGACCAATCTTTCGCCGTCGACTAAAAACACACTTCTTCAATCAATATCTGAAAAAAAATCTTTACTACTATGTAGTGGTGCACGATATATCGCCGATATAGTAATTTTTTTACACATCGGTATCGTTCCGATGTCAAAATATAATATCGGCCGCCGATATAATACCAATACTTTTGTCTTTGGCCATTTAAGGCCTACTACTGTACTTTAAAGTTTTTGAACTGTTGTAAAATGTTCACAGAATACAGTGACTTGGTCTCAAGTGAGTTAGATGTCTATTGAGAATACTCAGGGTTGGCTTATCCTTTATAAAAAAAAAGATTTATTTAAATATATATTTTTATTTAAAGGGGAACTATCTTATAAATGGCCTTTTTGAGTGTTTAGCATCGTTTCCTAGCTATGTGAACTTATATTAATATGATCTATGTCTCAAAATTCTCATATTGGCGCATTCTTCCAATTCTCCTCTCACAATATTCACCCTCACTGAACTGAGTCGTTTGAAAATGTGCCTATATGTGATGTCATAAAGACACTGCTGCATGTTAATGTTCAGGCGAAGACGACGATGCTCAGTGGTTTAGGAGCCCAGGCTCAAAACGGCTCGAGATCTTGAGGTAGAAAAATGCTGTTTTTGAGGACTTGATTAGAAATACAAAACAATGAATAAAAAAATATATATATATTACAGAGGTGTTCCATAGACTCACAGGAATTGTGTAAAAGTGCCCAAATAGTGAAAGAAATTGTAAAATAGTTCCCCTTTAATATGTTTTGGTCTTAAATTTTTTCAAAATATCAGTCATTTCTGAAAATAAATTACAAAAAAAAAATATAAACTTTTTGGAAAATAGCTCTTTATTTGATTATCATAAAAAAAGTGTTTTCTATACAAAGATATCGACATCGGTAAATATCGGTATCGGCCAGAACAGCAATATTAATATCGGTTATCGGTATCGGCCACAATTTTCACATCGGTGCATCACTACTACTCTGCACTCAACACTGCAGCACCCACGTTCAACACTATTTGATGAATTAATTGAACATTGTTACTCAGCTGAAAGAGTTGTACCCTTCCCGCTTTGGATAAAAGCGTCTCAGCTAAATTACTAAATGTAAAATATACGTGTCACTTTTCCGACGAGGTAAGGATAGGATTCCGGGCCCATTATATAAATATGGTATATATGTTGATTCTTGTCACTTTCTCGACGAGGCGAGTTGGATACGCCGGTGCGTCTGCGTGTGTACAGTACACATGCCACGCCGGCGGGGCCCCGGCAGAGTCTCGCTTGGACAGCGTCGCCGGTAATGAGCAGCCGGAGAACGGATCCTCCGCTGGGTGTTTGTGTTTTAATTTTTTTTGTCCTGCTTGCCAAGATCCTCGGGTCCCCGGCGCCATGGCAATTTACATGAGCTTAATGAACCTGTTCGCTTAGACATGCTCCCCTCCTGGCCGCTCCCCTCCTGGTCCCTCCCCGGCGCAGCGCGGCTGTGGCACAGGGGCGAAGGAAACGCCGGAGCCCCAAATCCATCATGTAATAGGCTTTAGATAACAACACCATGATGGCTAATATGTATTCCAGCCAATCAGGCGTTGCTTCTGGAGCCGTGCCGCCTGCCTGCACATGTCTCAGTGACATGACGCCCATTGATTGGCCGCGCCGGAGCGGGAGGCAGAGAGGGTTGTGATGGGGTTTTGTTATTAAGCAGATCATGGGGAACAATGGCAATTGATCAGGGCTCGTGTGATTATTGAATTAAACTGAATGGGGTGTGTACACACATACACACACACACACACACATACATACACATACACATGTACACACACACACACACACACACACACACACATACATACACACGTACACACACACACACACACACACACACATACATACACTTACACACGTACACACACACACACATACACACACATACACATACACATGTACACACACACACGTACACACACACACACACACACGCACGCGCACGCACGCACACACTCACTCACTGCTGCACTTGGGTTGAGTTGTTTACTGAATTGACTTTGGCTTATTTACAGAAACAGGACCAGCTTTCCTATGATTAGTAGAAAAGGATTGTTGAAGCAGTTTTCCTATGAGTATTGGATTATGGGGATATCATTTTACCCTCATATACTACTGGTTATACCTATGGTACTCACCACTGTATCCTGTATGATAAGGTGGGTTGGTCTCCGTAAGTGGGCAAAATCATTGCAGCTGGGTTCCCATGAATGAAATACGTCACTCATTCTTAAACTGCAAAGGCGCATTCTCGTACACCTGAATTTGCATACAGACACACCCCGCCAGCTCCTTATAAGGCGAAGGAGCCGTGTGCAAAACGGAGAGGGCTGTGTGCAAAACAGCAAAAGGGTCGGCATGCACCATGCTGACCCATTCAACAGGTAGCGCAGAAGCGATTTGCAACTGATCTCAAAATGAGATTAGATTTAAATGTATTGTCAATTTACAGCACAAGTACAATACACCATCCAACCAGAGTGGATAAATAAATGCTCCAGAAAACACACACACACACACACACACACACACACACACACACACACACACACACACACACACACACACACACACACACACACACACACACACACACACACACACACACACACACACACACACACACACACTGTATACATGCTAAATTAATTGTTCCAGCAAAGTAGGCTTCTATTATTCGAATGACTTGTTTTATTTGGTATTATAGTAGCAACGTTATGGCTTTCCACTGGAGTTTTCTGCGCTTAGCGCTAACATAGTGTGGAGAGTTTTGATTGATTGATTGGAAACTTTATTAACATTGCAGAATGGGTACAATACAGTACAGCTCAGTGGTGGGGGGGTTGGGCAGGAGGGGTGGGGGGAACACTGTACAACTGTACAAGCAAAACTGTACATTGGAATATTGACAACCATACTTGGTCATTTACTGTACATTGGAGGGGGTTGGGTTAGGACATTTACAGTACATGGGCCAGTTTCGAATTGCAGTCTCCCGTAGGTGTTCTTTGAGAGTGTTTTTGAAAGTGGGTAGTGATTCACATTCTGGTCTGGCTATGTGAGCCACTCGAGTGACTGACATTATATTAGAGTTACCCGTAAACACTAATCCTAGATGCAGGTTCACAGAGCACACGGCCACGCCCGTTCATCCCCAGAGACCCCCTATTAAAGAAAAACTAAATTCTAAGTTACAGCAGGTTAAGAGAAAAGGATACCTCTATGTCATGGCTCACAATTCACTGACTATAGCCTACATCTGCCAATAATGAAAGGTAGAATAGTTTTGGTTCTTGATATTTCATTTTCTCCCCCACCTAAAATATTAGAATCAGAACAGGAATTCGATAAGCAGAACCGGAATTGATAAAATACCCAACCCTAGTGAAAAACGTATTGGTATGCACATTTTTCACTGTGCTCCTATGTTTCTTTGTGTGCTCCGTGGGAAAAAAGTAAGCGTCAAGCCCTGACTTTAGACCCTATCTGACTCGCTCAGATGGCTTATGTTTAAGAGCCTCGGTCTGAACCTGGAAAGTCAGCCTTTTATTTTACTGCCCCAACTCACACTATAAATCAATCCTCTGCTAACCTCATCTAAAACCGTGATCGCAAACCTTCCAGCTTCAATTTGTAACTGTTTTAACAGATTTTTACCTGATTTTATCTGTGTTTATTTTGTATTTAATTCTTTCTTTTATTATTATTATTATTATTATTATTATTATTATTATTATTATTATTATTATTATTATTATTATTATTATTATTATTATTATTATTATTATTATTATTATTATTATTATTATTATTATTATTATTATTATTATTATTATTATAATTTGTATTATTATTATTATTTTTATCATTATGTTCTTTATTGCCTAATATAGCCTAAGCTCTGCATCATTGACAATGAGGGCCTACCCTCAATGCATTCCCAAGAGTTAAATAAAGAATGAATGAATGGATGTGTTATGATCGATCGGGGCATCCCTATTAATAATATAGATGGTAAATAAGAAGGGGCCCAGGATTGATCCCTGCGGGACACCTTTCGTAATAGCTAGAAACTCTGACTCTGCAATTCCCGATTTCACACATTGAAGTCTCTCAGTTAAGTAGCCTTTGAATCAACTGCAATCATTAGTATCAAATGCAACAATACGCAATCTTTGCAAGAGAAGAGAACGGTCAACCGTGTCAAATGCCTTCGACTGATCTACAAACAGGGCACAGTAGCAACCATCCACTCCATACTTCACAGATCACATACTGAACATTGAATATAAAATGTATGTAGCATGGAGAATGGATCTCAGGCTTTACACAAAAAACGAAACAAAAGGATAGAAAAAAACATTACAGGGATAGAAATGGTAATAAAACAATTAGATGAGATAGTACAATTAGCTAAATAAGGCAAACAGTAAGCCAATAACACAAGACAATAAAAAAAATTACAAATTAAATAATAATAAAGACTGAAAAGTAAAATAGTTAAAATAATAATAGCAAAATAAGTAAACAATAAGAAAACATTTTATAACAGTAAAATAAGACATTAGAAAATAACAAATACAATGATAAAAATGACATAAAATAATGATACAAATTATAATAAAATATTTAAGTAAAATTAATAGAAATAAAGAAAAATAAGACAATCAAATAAAGATAATAATTCATTTAAAAGCTAGTTTAAAATGTACGTTTTTAGCAGTTTTTTTAAAGTGCCAACCAAGTCTGCTGTCCTAATGACCTGCAGGAGAGTGTTCCAACGTTTTGGGACCCCATCAGTAGACATATCAGTAGTGGACTGTAGCCTTATTTCCATTGCAAGTGAACCTTTCGAAAAAGGATCAAAGAAACATTTGTTGCCTATCAAATCTAAAATCAATATTTTTCAGTTTTTTTTCTTTTATTTTAGTGGATGCAAATAGGGGTCTGTGTTTGTCTGTGCGCTTTGCGGTGCCACATGATTTATCCACGGTTGAGTGGCCCCACTGATCAGTTCCATACCAAATGTTTGTCTTCCACATGACTGACCTGAGGCCCCGAACCTTCCATATCACACAACATGTTGCCCATTTTACAATATTAGGCATCGGCTTCTCATTAGTTTAAGGTCACAGTATGACCTTTGACACTGTGGGGTATAGCCTTTTCTACCTCACACCAGACGTGTTACAATTACAATACAGTGGCTGAATTACTATAGGCTATAATAGTTTGTGGTTTCCAAGTGCTCACATTTGGATTATGTTTGATTGAGAAGGAACAGTCAGGGAAATGCCATGTTATTTCCCAGCAGGGAGCAGCAAAGCTTATTCAGTGGGCAAACTTAAAGGCATTTGGGGAGATTAGCTTGCCGTCTTCTCCAGAGAGTGACAAGAAGATAGATACCAGTTTCCTCTCTGCGTTCAGTAGAAAGCTATCTGGCTGCATGTTAGCCTAGCTCAGCACAATGAATGGAAGCGGACATGTACGGGTAGCCTACGCATTGTGCAACTAACACCTCCCCCGAAGGCTACCCGTTAGGGGTGTAAAGGTACACATATCCGACTATCCGTACCGAACCGTTTCAGTACTGAACCTTAGGTTCAGTACGGCTGTGTACCGAACAATACAACGGTATGTTAACCACTAACGACCGCCCACCGTATATTTCTTTTACAATTCTATTATTAATTTCAATATAGACTATTCGTTGACAGCCCTACAAGTACAATTAGTTACTGCACACTACATCACCCCTGAGTGGAACATGTGAAGCCAAACTTTCCCCCACTGCACCGAAAACCCGTACCAAACCTTGACTTCAAAACCGAGGTACGTACCGTGGTTTTTGTGTAACGTTACACCCCTACTACCCGTACATGTCCGCTTCCATTCATTGTGCTAAGCTAGGCTAACATGCAGCCAGATAGCTTTCTACTGAACGCACAGAGAGGAAACTGGTATATATCTACTGGTCTCTCTCTCTGGAAAAGACGATAAGCTAATTTCCTAAAAATGTTGGCGTGTTCTTTTAACATCAGGATTGGGGCCCTCTGTCTTTTGGTAATCGTCACTTTTCTCCAATCCCGACATAATATTAGCAGAAAACGCCTTGCCCATGTTCTGTCAGTGCTTGTCCAACCCAAACAGCCTCCTGTTGAGTCTTATAAGCAGTCACTCTCGCACTCTCCTTCTCCCTCCTTCTCTCTCTCTCTCACTCCCTCTATCTCTCCCTCTCCCTCCCTCTCTCTCTCACTCCATCTCTCTCTCCCTCTCCCTCACTCTCCTTCCCTCTCTCACTCCCTCACTGAGTCACCACGCCCAGAAGATGTCTCGTATCGTAATACCAATGCATTGATATCCTTAATCACTTCAATTGCATTGCACCATTACTGTCCTCCTATGGAGAGTGATTAAAGCGATCGCAAATGCGGTATTTGCTCTATCAATAAAATGACTTACTCAAATCACTGTTATGAATCAAAGACCATGTTCATGGGGCAGGCTCTAAGCTGTGCATAATCCCTGCCAAATGGACTGGCGATTAGCTTAACTAGGGACTTTATAGTTCCTGCCAACACACACATACACACACACGCACACACTGCATTTGAAACAGAGGAGTGAGTGCACTGCACATTGAATTTCTCCATTCACGCACGCACGCACGCACGCACACGCGCGCACGCACGCACACACGCACGCACGCACGCACGCACGCACGCACACACACACACACACACACACACACACACACACACACACACACACACACACACTGCATTTGAAACAGAGGAGTGAGTGCACTGCACATTGAATTTCTCCATTCATCCAATCCTCTGCCTCCTCCTCATGGTATAGCAGCAAGCTAGCATGCACATACAATACATAGACCAAAAAGATAGCACACGTGTGAACATCTCCACATATGTTACAGCGCTGATGACGCTCATTTGAAATAATCAGGGATGTTGTGGAGGCTAAACCCACCTAACCTCAGTTCACCCGCATTGTTACTCCTTCCAGGTGTCTGATCTCATGAGTGAGATTAGCATTTTGAGGACTGAACATATGATGGTGATATCACAATGGCTACTGACTAGTGAAAGCTAGAGTTGATATAAATCTTTATGAAAAGAAAAATTAAAATTGTGCATTTACTGTATATAGCGCTTTTATCCAAAGCCCTTTACAAGTTGTTCCTCACATTTTTACCCATTCACTCACACATTCACACACCGCCGACAGAGGCAACCATGCAAGGTGCCAACCTACTCATCGGGAGCAGTTAGGGGTTAAGTGTCTTGCTCAAGGACACTTCGACACTCTGGCCGGAAGGAGCGGGAATCGAACCTCCCGAGCCACTGTCGCCCCCAAATTATGATTTATATCAAATAAATTAAACGGAATAATACTATCCTGAACAGTGCTGTCGATGACCCACACCAGGTATATCCCCGAACGGCCCAAACTCTCAATCCATTAATCCAAACTTTTGAGGAGTAGTTACCATCTTTAGAATAGCACCACTATGAGGCAAGACGACTCAGAACTCCACAGGCCGCCTTGCTTTCAATTTCAAACCTTTATTTAAACTCCAAAGGCAACTGAGGTTTCCCTCATTTACATAGTCGCGTCAAGTGTACTGTACATACGGAACTCTGCAACAGAGGGGATAATCTCAAGCTTTAAGGACCGTTGGAGTTCATTCCATGAGCTAGGGGCATCATAGCAAAATGCTGATTTACCCTGTCCCTAGCAAACTCGAGGGACCTTAATTACCAGCCAGTCACTGGTCCAAAAATGCCATTCCAATAGTGATAATTATAAAGTATAAGGAGGTAGTTTATCATTAATGGCCTTAAAAATGAACAAATACCAATGTTTGTTGTGCCTCTCCATCAGAGAGGACCAACCAACCTTCTCATAAAGGACACAGTGATGACTGATAAGTGTCATATCCAGGGCTGTACAGTGCGACGAGGGCATCGCACATTGCGCCAGAATTTTGCCTGTGTGAGTAGAGAAAAATATTTGGGGGCACTCTTGCGAGTAGGGATGCCACCAGAGTTTTTTTTTCGAGAAAATTAAATGTTGCGAATGATCTCTCCTCTCTCTGTCTCACTCTGTCTGCAGGAGAAGCGGGGCTGTTAGTTTACACACACTCGCAAGCGCTCACACTCACACAAATGCACATACGGGTACTTGAGGTGCGTGGCTCCGTGCTGAAGCATGCAGCACACAGACAGAGCTCTGCATGCGCTCATCATGGCGGAGAGAACGAAACGCTCGAAAGTCTGGGTACACTTTACGAAAGTCGATGCCGACAACGCACGTTTGTGCAATAAAACAAGTGCAATAAAACATTTGCAAGTAAGAATGGCAATACAAGAAATTTGTTGTCAAAACATAACATTAGTCTGCAGAAATGTGCCGTTTTCGACCGCTTTGCTCGCAGTGTTCCATCTCCATCCACGTCCACTGCAGGTAAGCCAAGATACTGAGTTAGCTAGGCTAATAACGAATTATTACGAATAGGCTAATAAATTAAATATAATTGCTTAGCTAATTGTTCAGCTACAAATATATTTGAAAGATGACAACTTTTTATAGATCGTCAGGCTGAGGCTGCAGCCACCATGTCCCAGCCCACCCCTCCCTCTACCACCACCGGTCCCAGCCAAGCCCAAAGTCCCTTCACCCTAGCTATACTATTTATTTATAACGTTATATAAAAGAACATTGCTACTGCTGTTGCTGAAGAAATCATATTTATTTATTATATTTATTTATAAAGTTATAAATAATAAAGCAATGTTGATTATGTTCTTAATTAATTGTCTTTTTTTCTTGCAAACAAATCTAAAAGAATCGATAAGAGTATTGATAAAGTACCGAACCGTTAAGCAGTATCGATAAGAGTAGTAGTATCGATAAAATTCTAACGATACCCATCCTTAATGAACACTGTTAATAATACACTGTTATCAATGAACGAAGAAATGTTTGCAGCTGTGGTAATACTTCAGTTGGTTCATTATAAAAGATACAAACCTGAAAACAAAAGCACTTAAATGTTAAATAAAAGGACCACAGTAATGAGGCAGGAGGAACATATTTTGCACTATAATGGTAACATTTCTATTTAAAAAAGTGCCCCTAAAAAAATATTCTGTGCCCCTACATTTTTCATTTAGGGGCACCTGTGCCCCTAGTGAAAAAGCTTAGCGTACAGCCCTGGTCATATCTATCATTAGTAATGAATCTGAGGGCAGAGCTATTGTATGGCAAACATATTTGTCAAGTTTGGTAGAAATCTGAAATCATTTCCTGGTTACCATACATCTTTCCAAAATTTGATTGGATCTGTCATATGGCTTGGCCTATCAATTATCTAAATTACACATTTGAAGATGTTAGTCTCCAGATTCCACACAGCAGGTTTGGTGAGAAAGATTAGAAGGAAAGCTATTGGAAAGCTACTTGTACGATTACAGTGTTTCAGCCTGGTCGTTGATCATTATCATCCTCTGTCCAGGCCATCTCTATCCTCTGCGTTGTGTTGTTGAACAATCATACGCTGAAGTCGGACTGTTTATATAAAAAAGGATACTTTATTTACATCAACAGAGGTCTAATACAGAATTAAATGAAGGAGGAAAATCACAAGTTAAAAGAAAAACTACGAAAATATCTATCTATCCGTCTCTTTCTCTCTCGTCGTTCGCTCTCTCTAGCTTGCTCTCTCCCCTCCCCCAGCCCTCCGGCCATCTCTCTCTCCGATGTTGTTCTCTGCTCTGTCAGAACCCGACTGGCTTCGACCGGAAAAACCCATGGCTTTTCTGTCGGTTCGTTATCTTATCGTCTCTCACCATAAAGACATGCATGGTAGGCAGGGACTACAGATGAAAACTAGCTCATTAGCAAATTCTGGCACATTTACATTGATGTGGAAACTGAAGATGTTGATTAATGTGCACTGTCCCTTGGTAAGAAAAATTTAAATAACTTAACTCGGCCTCGAAGCTCTGTCTAACTTGCTCCGTCTCTCTGCCTTTCCACTTTCACCCAAATAATCTCTGGTCACCACTGCCTTCTCATTACTAACGCCCTGCAGCCCTGAAAATAGGGCTCCAGGCTTAAGGTTAAATGGGCATATAATAATATAGTCTCATATCGATCGCAGGCACCTGAATCGTATCGTATCGTGGCATACTTTGTGATATCGGCAAATATCGTATCGTTGTCCAAGGAAACAATATCGTATCGTATCGTGATGAAACTGGTGATTCCCACCCCTAGTCTTTACCCACCTTGTATAGGAAATCGACATCCATACTTGACTCTGCTTGCCTACCCTCTGTGGCTACACTAGCATTAGAGAGCTGTTCTTCTCTCTCACAATCAATAAGTACAAAAAACCTGAACCACCATCTGCCGGCAGGCCCTCCGACCCCCCACTTCCACGCTACATAGTCTGGGTATTAGTAAGGGATTCGGATGATGCGCTTCCCCCTGCTGGAGGGGCTTGAGGCAGGATGCTGCGGCTAGTCGGTAGTCACGCTGTACAATTTGTCACCCATACTCTAAACTAAGGGAGAGTGAGCAGGCTGTGTATAATGTGCCTGTGTAACAGAGACGGGGAGAGGGAGAGAGGAGAAGGCTAGTCTAGTGTAAGTGTGTGTACAGTATGCTCTATGTATGCAGACTGTGAGTATCAGTATGTGTGTGCACTAGTGCACGCATGTACACAGCCATGTGAGAGAGAGAGCGATGGAGAGAGAGGGAGATATAGGAGGGGCCAGTACATATAGGGCATGTAATATATGAGTATGCCCACTTGCCCAGAGGGGACTGTTGGTGGTGCTAGAAGGAATGCCATGGGGTCACCAAAAGCAATAGGGGTCATAAATGCGCACCACAAATTTGAAAGTATTCAAATGAAAGCTCTGCGGAGTATTGCACTCACAATCAAATACATTTGACCTTTGGACTGATGATGGTGTGTAGCTAGAGGAAAGGTCATGTGTTCACCAAAATCAATAGGCTTCTTCCTTCTATAGATCATGAATGTGCACCACAAATGAGAGAGAGAGAGAGAGAGATAAATAGAGAGAGAGAGACAGAGAGAGATGGCTCGTCCCTAAAGGAAGCCAGTAAGCACAAATAGGCCATGTAATATATGAGTATGCCCAGAGGGACCTCTCTCCTCTCTTCTCCTCTCCTCTCCTCTCCTCTCCTCTCCTCTCCTCTCCTCTCCTCTCCTCTCCTCTCCTCTCCTCTCCTCTCCTCTCCCTCCTCTCCTAGATGTATTTATTCCAATATTTGCAGATGACTGAAACCAGTTAAGTGCCGTGGCAATTGCTTATTTCTTTCTGTGTCAGGATGATGAATGCGGCCGCACCTATCTTGACTGCGCAAGGGTACCAATGTCCTTTGACAATGAAGGATCGTCCATTTGTGCCATGGACAGAGAACATCAAAAGCGGGGGGTGGGAGGGTGGGTAGGTGTGTGTGTGTGTGTGTGTGTGTGTGTGTGTGTGTGTGTGTGTGTGTGTGTGTGTGTGTGTGTGTGGAGGGATAAAGCCTCACAGGGAAGCAACAACAAGCGCTCCCCTTTTTACACCGTCATTGTTTATGACAGGAATTATATGGCGTGTCGTTTCCACGTGCCGTACCCATGCATTAATGACATGACATTATGGGCTTGATAGCTGCACAGAATCCCTTCTATGTGTTAATGTGACATTGAGCTGCGTCAGGATTTAAGGTCAGTTTAGATTTATTTATTTATTTAATTTTTTATTTATACTTTACTTCGTTTTCTGAGGCAAAAGGAGGCGTGGGATGACTGGGGTCTTGATGTGTGTGCTTTTCTTGATGACACTTGTTTTGCAGATTCAGATAATTTGATTGGCACAGCTGTTACATACATTCAGAAAGATATGAGATTCTTGTTTTTCTCTGCTCCTTAACTCATTGACCACCGGGGATTAGACGGGCCCCGTTCTAGCACTGCCACGCTTTAAAAGATAGGAGTGCGTCACCTTGTTTGTAGAGCTATAACTATATTCTATATTATAGCTATGGATACAATACTATGGCCCATTTTACATCACCTATCTATCGTTCAATATGTGAAAAATAATAGATTTCTCCATCCATACGTTATACCGTGGTGAATATAAGTATCGTTATAGCGTGGTCTGGGGTAATTCCTGAAAGGCTGAGTAATAGGCTTATACGTCAATTCTACTATAAACGTTGCAGTTTCTTGCCTGTACACACTATTATTCCCAAATCAAATCTATATCACAGGTATTATGTTTCATCATGAAGGCATGCAAGGGGGGTTGTTTTTTGATGCTTTGATCGTCACCAACGGCATACCTTGTGGAGTAACACTATCAGCATGTGACTTGTCCCACCTGAGGCGAGAATATATTAGACCATTGCTACTCGCAATTTAAGAACGGGTACAAGTCTCAGGCTGTTAGCGCATTCGGCAAATCGGATCATGGTGCCATCTTTCTTTTACCTGAGTATGAACAAAGTCTCAAGCTCGTTCCTGTAGTAACGCGAGAGGTTAAGCGTTGGTCTGGGGAATCAGAGGGCACACTCCAAGCTGCACTTGAATGCACAGACTGGAGTGTGTTCCGCGATAACACAGACAATATTAATGACTACACTGAAACAGTGCTGGACTTTGTTTGTACTCTGGTAGAAGAAACAATCCCCTCTACCACAATTAGAGTTTACCCAAACCAAAAGCCCTGGGTAGACAAATCCGTCCGTGAGGCTCTGAAAGCGTGCACCTCAGCCTATAATGCCGGGCTTGTGACAGGCAACATGAATGAACACATGGCGGCGAGCCGCGAGATACAACGTAAGGAGGACAGTAATAGAGGCAAAACGGAGCTACAGGGATACAGTTGAACTTCAGTTTGAACAGGCTGATTCCAGAGGTATGTGGCAGGGCCTCAGAACGATTACAGATTACAAAGGCACCTCCCTCAAGCTGAACAGTGACATCTCCTTGGCAAATTATCTCAATACCATCTATTAGGGGTGTAACAATGCATCGCTTAATCGAAATGCATCGATTCTAATGTGACGATTCAACTGCATCGATTTGAAAATGTTAGATTCGATTATAATAGAAATTAATCTAAATAGTTTTTTTTTAAATAAAAAGTATTTATTTTTTAACCCTTTGAAATTAATTGAAATTTTTAATCTGACGTCAATCGGTATCAAACTACATTTGATGATCTAATATATGTATTTAGGGCTATAACTCACGTTCTGCAGAATGCTGCAGAAAACGATAAAAACATATTTATATTTTAGACCGTATTTTAGTATGAATATGTGAATGAAAAAGTAGAACGTTGCTACATCCTAAACGATACTTGACGTTGAATGGGCCATAGTAATGTCAATTTAGCAATACAATTTAAAAAGTTATAGCCCTGCAAAGAAGGGGAACATCTCCATAGACAAATAGAGCTGGCAGAGGATGGTATAAGGATGGATATAAGCGTGGCAGAGAAAGGGTTAATGCTTTTTTTGTTGTGTGTATTTTTTTTTTTTTACCTATAGTTCCGATACCATTTTTTCTTTCCCGATCCGATTCCGATACCTAAGCTTATGGTATCGGCCGATACCGATACTGATCCGATACCAGTGCATACATTAAAAATATATAATAAAGTATATTATATAAATTATATATATATATAAAGGCCTATTAAACAATTTATAAAACCGACAAGAGATTTGGACAATTATTATGATTTAATAACTTAAACACAGTGTGTGTGCATTTGTGTGCGTGGGGTATATACTTTATGATCAGTCCTCCAGCTCATCTTCACTCCCCATCAGCACCAGCTCATCTTTCTCATCTCCCCTCTCTCTTGACGACCAGGGGTTAAACCCTGGTCTACGCCTATAGTTGTATAGTTGTTATTACGGTATAGTTGTTATTACGGTATAGTTGTTATTGCCATAAATAACACCATTCAAATAAATAATTGTATTTTTATAGGTATACACGTGTGGACGTGGTGTTTGTAGTGTCAGGATGTGTGGTATAAAAAGAAAAAAATACCTGGGTCATGCCAGTATGCGCCTTTGTCGCCACCATTCGCTCATCCACCGCCAGGTCCTTCTTTGGGTGGTAATGGGCCTTGCAGGAATCAAGAATTTCATCCATCAGAGGCTTGATCCTGGACAGAACAAAGTCACGAATAAGAATAACAAAACAAATTGCCTAAGAATAAAATAGGCCTAAGAATAAGATAATAATATAGTACGTACCGGGACAGCTTGTCATACTGCGGTGTTCGTCCCTTCTTGGCGACATTGGTGTCGTCATCCACTGGGTCGCTCATGTGGAGGTTCCATAGGTTCGACCTGAAGTCAAAGTCAGCTTTATTGTCGCTTCTCATAACACATAGGATACTATAAACATAAGTAACATATGGGACACGATGTACATACACTATACAGGACTATATATTATACCTGCATCGGTCCCGGAACATGACCAGCCTTGGAAATGCCACAGATAGTACGTGCTGTACTTTCCAGTAGTCCGGGATGGCAGGCAGATGGAGGAGCGCCGTGAACAACTGCAGGCTGATGAATTTGGACATCTCATCTGCGTCGACATCCACCCACTTGTGCTTCTGGCCCAGAGCTTTCCGTCTTGCAGCATACCTGTTCGTGTTGTCAGCCACGGTCTTCATTGAACCTAGGGAGAAAAACAACATAAACAGATCTTTCGGCGAGTATGCTGCGTGGGCATCCAGCTGGGGTCCTGGGGGCCTGCGAGGCATGAAACGGCTGACTGGCGGGGCTTGGTCAGGATCCTTTTCAGTCTTCCAGGGTGTCAGATCTGCCTGGGCTGGGGGTCTTCGCCTGGCCTTGGTTGTAGGCTGCGCACGTCTGCAAATAAATGGCACACACATTGTACATATAAAACATTGCTCATTTATCACACTACAACAGTGCACACACACTGTATATACGCTCTCAACATTCCATTCTGTATATATTGCAAAGTCTGCAAACTGAGTAATAAAAAAAAAGCTATAAACAGCCATAATAAGTCTGTCTGGGTCTGACCTGGACCAGGACCTGGCTTGGGTCCTTCCGGTCAATGTTCCAGGTAAATCATCATCATCGCTGTGTAGACAATGACATGTAAACACATTATTTTCAACTTTTATGAAGTTTTATTTTTTATTTGAATTTTTTTCAAACGCACTAACTTCCATAATAAGTCTGTCTCACCTGTCTGGGTCATTTGACCTGGCCGGGCCGGGCCCCTCCTGGCCGGGCCTTTTCGCCTTGTCCTTCCGGTCCCAAGTTGTTCTGGTATCTCATCTGGTACATCGCTGTGTAGACAATGACATGTAAACACTAGGGCTGACCTTCGGGGCCGAGCTTCGATTTTAATTCGAAGCTTCGAATTTTTTTTTTTTTTTTTTTTTTTTATTTTTTTTTTTTATTTTATTTTATTTTTTTTTTATCTTATGTTGTGGGACTTGTACAGCACTTTCGTAAACGTTGTTGTTTTTAAATGTGCTCTATAAATAAAGTGGGTTGGATTAATTAATTAAGTAGCCCCTTTCGTGACTGACGCATCCAACAAGGTTTCACTCGGCTGTGTGATTTAATTCAAGGTGGATCGCTGTTGTCGTTTGAACAACTTCAGATTTCATGGGAACTACCAATCCCCCAAATCAAGAATGTTTAAGATGAATGAAGTAAGATTTTGATTATTTGAAATATGGCCTGTGTAGACTAAACTATGCACAGAATTATGTCAGTCTACAAGGTCCGGATTCTACATGGTCCGGCAATGTAGACCTTGTAGACTCCACTACAGACCAATTATCAGTGAATGTTCATGCATTTTTAAGAAGGGCAACTTCCACAAAAAAACAAAGAACTCACCAAAACATCTCAGTAGCACCTTATTTAAATGTTATATTTCATATATGGAGATTCATATTTATTTATGTATTGCATGCATTTCTACATTTTATTTCCCATTTTGTTTATTCATCCCAGTATCTTTCTTTCTTATGTGTGGAATTCTACAAGGTGCGCGCACACACACACACACACACACCTACACACACACCTACACACACACACACACACACACACACACACACACACACACACACACACACACACACACACACACACACACACACACACACACATTTAGTCATTTAGCTGACGCTTTTATCCAAAGCGACTTACAAGTTCTGTACGACAAGACAGCAAGAAGGGTACAACTCTATCAGCTGAGTAACAATGTTCATCAAAGTGTTGCGTGTTACAGTGTAGGTTAGTTTATTAGGACATGACAGTAAGGTTAGTCACGGTTCGATTTTCTTTATTTATTTTTTTATCATTTCAGATAATGGTTGAAGTAGGGCTGGGCGATATGACCAAAAACGTTATCGCGATAAAATTATTAAATTATTTTCATATAATTCGATATCGATAATTATCGTCGATATAATGTCTGTCAAGTTTAATTAACTTCTAATATGCTGCTGCGAATGTCTCAAGTCGAGTTGATGTCGTCATCAGTCCGCGCACGTTAACAGTTAGCCGACAAGCGGAGTATCTCATGACAATAAATATGACACTAAAATACTCTCTTCCGCCACAATATATTGAAACGACGTCCACTCCCACACTACTATAAACGTGGCCTCAGAATTCAAAACACACACATACTCGGCACGTAAATATATAAAACAGTGCCGTGCAAGCTAGGTATCCTAGCCAGCCTGTTGCTTCTAAGCGATGTATTCCACGACAATGTGCTAAATATGACACTAAAATACTCTCTTCCGCCACAATATATTGAAACGACGTCCACTGTATACCCCACACTACTTAAACGTGGCCTCAGAATTCAAAACACACACATACTCGGCACGTAAATATATAAAACAACGGCGTGCAAGCTAATTAGCCTAGCAAGCCTTGTTGTTGAGTGAGTCCTAGTACGTCTCCTTCCGGATCTCGTTCGCTCTCGGCCATCTCCTTCACTGATTGGTTGTTAGCTGTTGTGCGTATGCACGTCACGTCATCACGTAACGTTGGTTGTTGTTAGTGAGTGTGGTGAGCCGAGGCTGAACGGAGCCAAAATCGATATATCGAAACTTTGCGACCACGTTTCATGTTTATTTCGAGGAAATAATTTATCGCGATAGTTATCGTTATCGTTTTATCGCCCAGCCCTAGGTTGAAGAAGTGAGTCTTTAGTCGACGGCGAAAGATTGGACGGGATTCGGCTGTCCTAACTGGGATGGGTAGTTCACACACACACACACACACACACACACACACACACACACACACACACACACACACACACACACACACACACACACACACACACACACACACACACACACACACACACACACACACACCTACACACACACACACAAATCGAAGTAAAAAAAAAAAAAAATTGAAAAAAAAAATTATGTATTTTTTTTTTTTTTTTTACTTCGATTTTTTTTAATGTTCGAAGCTTGTGCCATCGAATCGAACGTTCGAAGCTTCGAAGCATTTAAGACAGCCCTAGTAAACACATTCTTTTCAACTTTTATGAACAGTTTAATTTTTTATACTTTTTTTTTTCAAAAGCACTAACTTCCATAATAAGTCTGTCTCACCGAACAGTACATCATACAGCAAGCAACCCTTTTATTTAGTTTCTTACCTGGTCCTGATCAACACAAAGCAGTGACCCCCCCACCCCCCACTTGTGGCCATCAACGCAAAGACACACACACACACACACACACACACACACGCACGCACGCACACACACACACACACACACACACACACACACACACACACACACACACACACACACACACACACACACACACACACACACACACACACACACTGTATATTGCAAAGTCTGTGCAAGCAATATAATAAAAAATAAAAAGCAATAACAGTCTGTCTCTCACCTGTCGGTCTCATGCATGGCTTCCCCAGCCTCCTCTCCTCTCCTTCCTCTCCTAGTCCCAGGCTCATCGTCTTACAATTCCATGTAGAAATACATTATTTTCAACTATACTAAGTGTTTTATTCAAACGTTGTACAACGTTGTACACGTGTGAGGTGTTTCCCAGACAGAACAGTAATGAGTGAGACAATATAGCTGTACCTGTCGAGGACAAAGGATGGGTCCTCCACATCGGAGCCAGATTCTTCAGCCGAAATATCCGAGCCCGATTCCACGCCAATAATTGCATCAAGTTCCTCGTCATCTTCGAAATAATCATCCCAGTGTGAGAGGGCTCTAGGGCGCGGTTCAGCTCGCCTCGTCATGATGCCAACATTTTTTCCAAAAAGTCAAATTTTATACACAAACTTGCTCCGACAATCTGCCGACTGGTAGCATGCAAAATACGAGGACATGAGAATGGAAAAGTCTAGAATCGTCTAGAAGGGGGTAGGCCTGAGTCTACAGCTTCCGTTTCCGTTTACCGTGTGACGATACAACCTTCCTAGCCAAAGTTATTCAACAAATAAAAAATAAATGTGGCACATTTTACGCACGCGTAAACGTTTATTTAGCACAAATTGAAATGATCCTGTATCAGTTATTTATTGTTTTATCAACACCAAATAAAAAGTAGCGTGTAACTTCCGGTCTAACCATTGGAACTACATCGGTAAAAACCTGGAAAATTACTCCAATTCCCAGGCAGACCACGTCAAACAATTATCCATCATAACTGATACGGTTATCCAACTATTTGATACGGTTATCACACGTCCCGTTACCCTGCGGTGCAATCTGATGCACATCGATTGGATTATGTAATAGCATGGGCTTCTCCAGACGGAAGCAGACATTGTTGTATTGTTATCATGGTGAACACAGTGGTGTAGTGGATAACACTGCAAGAAGGTCCTGGGTTTCATTCCCACTTGGGGGTACCAGGTTTGCATGTTCTCCCCGTGCTCGCAGAGCAGATCGCCAACGCTGTCGCGTCCCTGACGAAGATGGACAGGAGCACTTGGATTGGTCCCCGGCCGTGGCCCCCCCACGCCGCAGCCCATGTCTGCTCCCAACGGACAGGACAATGGGATGGGTCAATTGCAGAGAGGCATTTCATCTGCGACTCAATGCATGTGTGTGTTCTGCTCATCTGGAGCAGTTAGGGGTTAAGTGTCTTGCTCAAGGACACTTCAACATGCTTCCCGGGAGGAGCGGGAATCAAACCGGGAACCTTCCGACTACCAGACGACCGCTTTACATCATGAGCCACTGTGTGTGTTGCTGCATGACAAAAAAAATACTTCTTCTTCTTCTTATCGAAGAAAGTCCCTTGTTACACGGTGGTATTTACCTCTCTCTTTTCTTCTTCCGTTTTCACCCCACGGCAAACGAGACTAGTTTCTTTCTTCCCCGGGTTGGTCTTATTAAACTTGTCTGTACGCCTGGGTTGCCTGGAGATAACAGGAGGAGAGAGCTTGAAGCTCACGTCCTCTCCTGACCCCCCCCACCGTTGACCCTCTCCCGCCGACTCCATTTCGCCGCCGACCGCCAAGCTTGACCTGTCACCTAGGTGGCCGAGCACTGTGGGTAAACGGCTCAGTGCAAGAACACCCAAACCAGGCACGCACTGACAATAGTAATAGCCTTAGATCTACACACACACTCACACACACACACACACACACACACACACACACACACACACACACACACACACACACACACACACACACACACACACACACACACACACACACACACACACACACACACACACACACACACACGCACAGTAGACGAAGCCCAAACAAACTGCTTGGCGGTAGAACACACACTGACAATAGTTATAGCCTTAGATATACACACATGCACATGCACTCTATCACACACAGACACACACACACACACACACACACACACACACACACACACACACACACACACACACACGCGCGCGCGCGCGCGCACGCACGCACACATACACACACAATGTATACATATATATATATATATATATATATATATATATATATATATATATATATATATATATATATATATATATATATATATATATATATATATATAGAACTAGTGCTGTCAGGCGATAAAGAATATTTATCTAATTAATTACAGGATTTGTAATTAATTAATCGAATTAATTGCATTTTTTATCACATAACCATTTTAGGCCTGATATTCTATATTCTATAATCATATTTCAAATGGCATGTGTCCGGATGGCAGAATTCAGTACTGTATCTACAAAACCTTCTGTTTAATCATCTTCCAATTATTCATTTGCTTAGATTTTTCAGGTCTGGTACATTTTATCATGGTGTTATTCACAGTCAAAGATACAAACATTTTAATTGATATTCTCATTTGGTTCATTAAAATTTACTCAAGCCTAGTAACAGACACAGTATTTCTGACACTGGGAATACATTCCCTGAGATCCATAGATGTCCCTAGAATCAGATACCAAGAACATGCAAATGGACCATATTAAAAAAAAAGTCTGTAAATGTGTATTCTACGTTCTTGCATGATATAAAAGATATTTTAATAAAATAAAAAAGAATACAAAATAATTTCTTTATTAATTTTGAGTAAATCTTCATAACGCGATAATTTGCTGTGTAATTAATTAATCTAATTAACATGATAAACTGACAGCCCTAATTAGAACTCTTAGACACACACACAATATATATATATATATCAAAGCCCAAACAAACATGCAGTAGAGGTACTGCACTAGAATCCGCTGCACTAAAGAACATCAAGCAGCCCTTTCTTTAGCGTGGCTCATTAATGGTTACTATTACAGTCATATTGAAAAAGAGAGTTTTTCAATTCAAAGTTACGGTTGAAGGTGAGGTGACCAGAGTGCTGTTACTTGCTACTGACCCGTCACAGACCTCACAGTAACCTAGTGCCAACCTCATACTGCTACTCTTTGTGCTATGAAGTTCAGCTGTCATTTGTAATTGATGTGCGTCTCCTCTGCCATCCTTTCCAATCCAGGGCTATTTCACATTGTGTGTGAGAGAGAGAAAGAGAGAGAGAGAGATAGAGAGAGAGAGAGAGAGAGAGAGAGAGAGAGAGAGAGAGAGAGAGAGAGAGAGAGAGAGAGATAGAGAGCGAGAGAGATAGAGATAATTGTTGATATACATAGAGAGAGAGGTTGATATACATAGAGATTAGGGATGCCCCGATCGATCGGCCAGCAATCGGTATCAGCCGATATTCAGTATAAAAATATGAGATTGGGGAATTCCGATAATGCTTTCTAGTCGCTGATTGCGAAAACCGATCGATGACGTGAAAATGTCGGTGGTGTGGAACTATTACAAAGTGTCTGAGACAGATGCAACAAATCATGCCATCTGCAATGTATGCCAGGATAAAATACATTGCGGGGGAATCAATGTAAAAAGTTTCAACACTTTTTACTTTTTACAAAATTTAATAAGACACTTGAAGTCCCATCACCCAGAGGAGCATGGAGAGTTTGTTAAGCTTACCGCGGAGAGTACAAAGAAAAAGGCAGAGAAAGAACCAAAACGGCCGCTGACGCAAACCACTTTAGAGAGCACCCGTGCGTATAACCGTGATTGTCAGAAGACTAAGGCGATCACAAGAAAAGTCATGGAATTCATAGGGCTGGACGAACAGCCATTATGTGTAGTCGAGACGAGTACTCTCTCAGCCCCGCTACACTCTCCCAGCCGGTCGCCGAAAGAGACAACGAGAATGCCGTGAAGAATGTGATTGGATTAAAGCAGAGTGACAGACACACAGACAGTGGAGCAGTCGGACATGCACATACGCTGCTTGTAGTGAATATAGCGGCACATTTCGACTTGTTGCATGTTGGCGCTGTCTCCCACATAATACAGATAATACAGATAATACTATGAAAAGTATAATTAGCTCAGAGTCCAGAGACAGTTGTGGTTCGGTCCGGATCTGGACCGGAGTCCGGACTTTGAGAATGCCTGTGTTAGACCTACAGTATATAATACTGCCAGCTGCAACAAAACCAACAAAACCAAAAACTATCGGCATCGGCAGTGTATCGGCCTATATGGCTCATATTACTCTATTAGGGATGCCCCGATCACGTTTTTTTGCCACCGATACGATCATCGATCGTCTATGAGCCATATCGGCCGATACACTGCCGATACCGATCGTTTTTGGTATTGTTCGTTTTTTTTTATAATTTTTTTTTTATTAAACATTTTCAACAACAACAACCAACAACACTATATCAACAGTAACAACAATACTACTACTACTACTACTACTACTACTACTACTACTACTACTACTACTACTACTACTACTACTACTACTACTACTACTACTACTACTACTACTACTACTACTACTACTACTACTACTACTACTACTACTACTACTACTACTACTACTACTACTACTACTACTACTACTACTACTACTAATACTAATAATAATAATAATAATAATAATAATAATAATAATAATGACAAAACAATAAGAAATTATAAATACAGATACACTTAACTAACAAATACAAAACGTTTTTGGTTTTGTTATAGCAGCTGGCAGTATTATATACTGTAGGTCTAACACAGGCATTCTCAAAGTCCGGGCTCTGAGCAAATTATACTTTTCATATGTATTATTTGTATTATGTGTATTATCTGCGAGACATCACCTCAAACACAACAAGTCAAAATTCTCCGCTCTCTCTACTGCAAGCAGCGTCTGCATGTCCGACTGCACTGTCTGTCAACTCTGCTTTGGTCCAATCACATTCCCCCACCCACAGTCTGCGAATCAGAGGTAGAGTAGGGCGGGTCTTCACGGCATGCTTGTTCATGTTGTTGTCTCTTCAGCGAGCTGGGAGAGTGTAGCTCCAGCTGGACCTTACTCTGTAGCGGACTAGCGGGGCTCGCTCAATGTGAGAGAGTAGTCCGTCTCGTCCAGCCCTATGAATTTCATGACTTTTCTTGTGATCGCCTTAGCCTTCTGACTATCACGGTTATACACTTTTTACATTGCTTCCCCCGCGATGTATTTTATCCTGGCATACATTGCAGATGGCATGATTTGTTGCATCTGTCTCAGACACTTTGTAATAGTTCCACACCACCGACATTTTCACGTCATCGATCGGTTTTCGCAATCGGCGACTAGAAAGCATTATCGGAATTCCCCAATCTCATATTTATACTGAATATCGGCCGATACCGATCGCTGGCCGATCGATCGGGGCATCCCTAGTTGATATACATAAAGAGAGACATGTTGATATAGATAGAGAGAGGTTGATATAGAGAGAGATATGTTTATATAGATAGAGAGAGGTCGATATACTGTAGATAGAGAGATATGTATATACATAGAGATAGAGTTATATACAGAGAGATTGCTATACATAGAGAGATGTTGATATACAGAGAGAGAAAGAAAGAGAGTGAGAGAGAGAGACAGATAGAGAGAGAGATAGAGAGAGAGAGAGAGAGAGAGAGAGAGAGAGAGAGAGAGAGAGAGAGAGAGAGAGAGAGAGAGAGAGAGGTTGACAGACAGATAGGGAGGAGACGGACATGGGTCCAGATGGCATGGGAGACGAGATGTCCCAGATGTAGCATTCAGGTGGGTTCCTGCCAGCTCAGAGGATGCTGCTAACAGTAGCATGCAGAGCAAGTGGCTATACCTCTGAGCCCCTGGCTACATTTGGCAAAGCAGATGCTAAAACCGTGTTGTGTGCTGTTGGCTTGTTGCCTTGATTGTATTGTTGTGTGTGTGTGTGTGTGTGTGCGTGTGCACTGTGTGTGCACGTGTATGTGTGTGCTTGTGACAAGGATGTTGTGTATAGCCTACACTATATTAAAAGTATTGTATGTCGCACGCGTGTCATACTCCATTGTACTCGTGCATGTACTTATACATTGTACTTGTGGCGGTGCAATGGGCATTGTCTTGGCTTCCCTTGTGCCCTGGATAATGGCCCCAGTCAGAGAGGGGAAGCGGCCAATGATAAGGTACCCTGCGTATTGTTCTTCCATGTGCACATTACAACATATTTGAAATGAAATGAGGCATAATTAATGGGCTCCCCTAGGCCCAGGCACTATTATAACGCTCTGTAGCTCCAGTGAGGCTGCCTGGGGCTGCGTCTACACCACCCACTGCACCGCCCGCCTTTCGCCTTCCTGATGCTGGTGTCCTGGTTCTGCACAAGACACAGCACTAATGGGTGAAGCGAAGGACACTCTTAGCCTCTTAAGCCCTAGCCATATCTTCAGAAAATTCGCCTAAAAATACATACCTAAGTAAGTGGAAGATTGCACCACTTCTACAAGGTCCATTTGCATGTTCTTGGTATCTAGGGCAGCGTTTCCCAAACTCTGGGTCGCGGACCCGTTTTTATTCGGTCGGCAATAAACATTTTTTAAATTAAAACTTAAATTAAATGTCTTTTTTCTTAAAATTCTTTTTTTTATAAAAAACCTGTAGATGTGTTGATTCAGTTTGGCACTGAATCAATTTTAAAATAAGTCAGTACAAATTAATCAGAATGTTGCTCAATGTTGGGGTTTAAGGTTGAGGGACTGAGGGAGGGGGTAAGAAATGGAGAGTTGAAAAAGGGGTGAGAAATAGAAAGGAGAGTAGAACATGTTTGTTCATTTAAAAGTGTTACAAAATTGTATGTACATATGTTATGAGGTGGTGAGCAACTTAACATTACACTCTGATTATTGCTGTGATGTACTTTTATAATTAAATAAATACATTCCATATACATTTGAAATGCATGGTTTGTTGTGTTCTTTATCAGTAGTTTATAAATGTATGTTATGGCAATTCATGATGCATTGAATTTTTTGTAAGTTTGGGTCCCGGTGAAACACCAAATGTCTCTTTTGGGTCTCGAGCTGAAAAAGTTTGGGAACCCCTGATCTAGGCACATCTATGGATCTCAGGGAATGTATTCCAATGGCAGAGTTCAATCTGGATTTAGTACCACCAGGCGCCCCTGACGTGCCAGCAAAAACGTGAATGAAATCTACTGTAGGTACAGTTACTTTATTATAATGTAAATTGCTCCGTCATTTTTCATCAGATTGCAACGCAGTGTTTTGCTAGACGTTCACAGAAAGGTAGAGAAACTAAATGCATTATATTTCATGGTAGGGCTGCAACTAACGATTATTTTGGTAGTTGACTTATCTGTTGATAATTTTTTTGATTAGTCGACTAATCTAATGATTATTTCTGTCACACCCTTCATCTTTGCTTCCTGTGGGTGTGGCTCCTTTTCCGGGCTCCAGTGCATGTTTTACCTCACATGCTCAAGTCTGCACACTTGTGAATGTCACCCTGTTGTCCTGTCCCTCTGCCTTAACACATTGGGCGCCGGGGGTTGTGCCCATCAAAGTACCCAGTCTGCCACCGTTGAAAGCCTATGGAGATGTTTACCTTCTTTGCAGGGCTATAACTTTTAAAATGTTATTGCTATATTGACATTACTATGGCCCATTCAACATCGATTATCTATCGTTCAGGATGTAGGAACGTTATATTTTTTCATTCATACATTGTTGTGTTAATAGCGTCGAGAATATAAGTATGTTTTTAATCTTTTCTGCTGTAATTCCAAAAACAGTAGTTATAGGCCCTGAAGCATATGATAGATTATCGATTGGCGTTTCTTTCCTATACACGCTATATTAAAAAATTCAAATGTATATCGGTATACATTATGCTTCATCATGCGTGAAGGAAAGAGGGGGGGGGTCGTTTATAATTCCTTGATCGTCAGTAACGGCTTTATTTAGTATGGGTTGATATATTGATCAGATGGTTTGCAGTGAAATTAATAAACAATCGGGCTGAAAATAACGTTACTGTCCTCTTACCGTTCGCCGATGAGACTGGAGGAAAAAGATCCCAATTATTTGACATCGGTAGAGACATCTTGGACAAGTTTGTGTTCCGGGGTTCCCATCTGTTTCTGCTTTGTTTTCAGCTAGCTTGAAGCCAGTTCACTCCTTTTAAAGTGCTTGACGAGACACATCGCTGCTCCTAGTGCTCTACTAATCAGAGGGTGTTTCAGTGCACGATTGATCACCAACTGTAAAGTGTGGCCTGCACAGCGGATAGACACCCACCCATGTTTTTCCTGCAAGATGTTTGCAGCCAGCACGACATTGGAGCCATTGTCATGAACAACCGCTACAACCTTGCTTGGAGGGATCTCAATCCTTTCCACAGCCTGCTCAATCCATGCAGCAATGTTGGTTCCAGTGTGCCGTTCTTCGAGTGGCATGGTTGTGCAGAAGCTATTGAGCTTCCAGTCATCACTTATAAAGTGACAGGTGATGCCAAGATATGCCTCTGTCGCAACACTGGTCCAGGCATCAGTTGTCAGGGCAATCTTGTTCTTGGTTGCTTTAAGAGCATATTTAACCTTACCAAAAGTAGCTTCATACTTTCCCTCCATGAGCTTTGTAAAATGAGTTCTGGAAGGTAAGTTGTAACCTGGATGGAATGTGATGACCATCTGCTTAAAGCCCTCATCTTCAACCATCGATATTGGTCTCATGTCTTTAACAAGCATGTTGAGGATGCTCTCTGTGAAGACTCCAGCCATTTGCCGGGTGCATGAGCCTCTCTTCAGGACAAACTCATCCACACATGCTTGCTTTGTACTACAATAGAAAGAGAACAAAACAAAAGCTGTATTAATTATCATCATAATTTGTAGGTTATAGTATCAGTTTATTTTAGATGGTGTACTGCCTAATGCCATTAGGCCTAAAACAAATAATGGTTTGTTTCCGGTTGCCGACCGACCCTGCCGATTTAGGTGCGACCCAATATATTTTATGAGTAAATCTTTTATTATTTTATTTTTTTTAAGAATAAAGTTTCATAGAAATCTTAGTCAAACCTTTAGTATTATGGATATTAAACATGCTGGCAGAGTACATGCATCCATGTTGTTGTGAACATTTTAATTAAATAAAGAAATTCCCTATCCATAGTCGCCGTAGGAAAGAATAAAATAAAAAATTAAATAAAATAAATTCCCGACCTACCCATGGCCTTAACTGACAACCAACAGGAAACAAACAATATTTTTTGTTATGCCATAACGTTAAACCATGGGAAAGCTAGTTGACTGGCTAGGCTACAGGGGGTCATCCCTATGTTCCCCAGGTTCTATGTTCCCCGCTCCCGAAAAAAGGGTCCTATGTTCCCCGGGTCCTAGATCAGCCATTCTCAAACAGTGGGCCAGTGAGCGCCATCGAGTGGGCCGTGGAGGCAGCCTAACCTACTGCCAAAATCAATGCTTAAATTTGTGTGTTTGTAGTCGCCGCAACAAATTTCTCCGGCACGGAAACAAGATAAATGGAATTGAGAATGTTTCTGGAGGAAAGAGAATAAGATTGTTGGCTAGGTGGTGAATGATATTGATAAATTAGGCCTAGGCCTATATCAATTATTTTAAGCTCAAACAGATTCACACGTAGGCCTATCAACATAGGACCCGGGGAACATAGGCCCCTTTTTATCGGGAATGGGGAACATAGGACCTGGGGAACATAGATACGCTCCCGGCTACAGACAGCTCACGTTAGCACAGAGTGTCGTGTTTTTGCAGGCTGACTAGCTAAGTAAGATTGTGACACTGCCACATTGAGTATGTGTATATAAAAACATCAACGCTGTAAGCTTGGCGCTGTTTAGCTAACGTTACGTTACATACACATACCACAGCCTCAGCAATAGCGTTCGCTTAGCAAGCATTATCCATATCCATGGGACGTTCTGTTTTCCAACATGTAAGCTAACGTAAAAAATAAAATACTATGGCTAACTATCTAAAATGTACCCATGTTCCGAAGTCAGCATGGCTCCGGGGTGCTTGCATTTTAAATGTTCGTGCATCGCCGTAGTGCTGCTGTGGAATGCCAATTCCACTTTACATAATCTGCATTTAACACTTTTCTTTGGTTTGTCGTCTGTAAAATACTCCGACACCTTTGATACTCTCTGTCTCGCTTTTTTGAACTAATCTCCATCATTCTCTCCCTTCCACCATCGTTCACATTCTTTCTTCTTCATACCGGGCCGTTACTACAGAATGCAGTCAGACAATGGAAACAATACTGTCCCCAGCACTTCCTGTAGTGCATTGCAGTTACAAATGAACATGATTGTTTTTATACGACGCATCAACAAATTTTTTTCGCATCGACGAGTTTTTATGGTCAACGTCGTTGATTATGTCGACTAATCGGTGCAGCCCTTTTTTATGGCAATAACGTTCAGGTTTGTTCCACCCATGAGATATGATCCCGGAAATTAAGAAAAAATAAAAAGCTTCACCCTAGAAGTCAGATGATGGACAGGGGCTGGCGTGAGCTGGGAAGTGTAGTTTTTTTATTCTAAATCCCTGGGTCTCTTCTCTCAAAATTCTACACTCATGTTAGGTTGCGCCAAGCCCTCGCGTCAATAAGCATCTTTTTCCGACTCGATGCGCTGACATTTCTATAAACTCATATTTCACTAATAACACTTAAATGCCCATTGGTAAACAAATGTAGTGCTGAAAATATACTCTTTGACTGCTGTTTTGACAGGGTTATGGTCTTTACTCTTGGCTACATTTGAAAAAATAAATGCAACATTAATTAATATGTTCTGTGTTGATGGATTTATGTGTGATATCAATCTTGTACCGGTACCGGACCCTCGTCTGCTGGCATCCGGGCTGCATTTTCGCCGATCAACCAATACATTGTTGGAAAGTTGAATTTTCCGCCATTCGATCCTCACCCCACTTAAAGTCTCGAACAAACATCCGTTGAGCGTCATTTGACAAGCCATTCAGACAAGTTACCACGTCTAGTCCTGAATGGACTAGTCACTGCTGATAAAAATTATTGACCACCTTTGTAGCCAATGCAATTCTGGAGCTAACGCTATCCCATGATGGGGCTGATCGCAACAATAAAGGGGTAGAAGAAGCCAGGGAAGTCCTTTGTTTTAGAGCCTCGGAATCAATGGAAGTGGACGGCCATTTTGGATAATTATGCCAAAATAACAACCGGTTATGTCCTATGTAGAAGGGGTAATCTGAAGGAGGTCAGAGGCTGCAAGTTGATCACAGGTGAAAATGTAGCTAGGCAGCACCGCATGGTAGTCTGTAGGAGGACTGTGGAGGCCAAGAGGAATAAAGCCAATGGAGGGAAGGTAGAGCCAAATATTAAATGGTGGAAGTTAAAGAGAGAGGAATGTTCAGGAGTTCAGGGAGAAGATAAGACAGGCACTGGGTGGTAGGAAAGAGCTGTCGGTTGATTGAGCAGCCACAGCAGATGTGGTGAGGGAGACCACTAAAATGGTATTTGACGTGTCTTCAGGACAAAGGAAGGAAGATAAGGAGACCTGGTGGTGGAGTGAGGAAGTGCAGGAATGTATACAGAGGAAGAGGTTGGCGAATAAGCAGTGGGACAGACTGGGTGATGACGAGAGTAGACAGGCATACATGGAGAGCAAATTCAGCGAGCTGTATGAGAGGTTGGACACCAAGGAAGGAGAAAATGACCTATCGGCTGGCTAGACAGAGGAACCAGGCAGGGAAGGATATACAGCAGGTCAGAGTGATACAGGATAAGGAGGGCAAGGCACTGACCAGCGAGGACAGTGTGGTGAGAAGGTGGAAGGAGTACTTTGAAGAGCTGATGAATACAGAAAATGAGAGAGGGATGACGGCAGGGTTAGAAATTAAAAAAAATTATCAAGGGCTTTTTTTGCCCCCCTTAATTGATTTTCGGGGGCTTTTTTTGTATTTCGGGGGCACTGAATTTTTATGATAAACGGTAGGGGTGGGACGGTTCACAAAATGGACGGTTTGGTTCGTATCACGATTTTGGGGTCACGGTTTTCAGTTCGATATATGTTAATTTTTATAAAAAAAAATTTAACACTCAAATCTAAACATGCTTCTCATTTATAAAAAATAAAATAAAAGGTTTACAGTGTTTACAGCCTTAAATAATGTTTGGCACACAAAGACCGAACTGACTGAAAAATATAGGCTACATTTGTCAAAGTATTAACTTAGTGCAAACAAACAATATGCTCAGCCAGCACTAGACTTTCCTTTCTTTAATATAAACACACAAAAACAATGTCAACCATGTTTAAATTCCCTGATTGTCAGTTCTTAATGGAAAGATTCGTTTTCTGCTTGAAATTAGTATGTTTCTGTCTACATTTATTTAGACTAACATTATTTAAATATTGAGTGCAACTGTGGTGGATTACGTAATTCGGTGAGTTGGAACTATCTATGGGTTAGCGCCGGGTCCCCACGGACATTTTAGCATCACGGACCACCAGCTCCGGTAACGTTAGGAGGAGTTATATCTATGATAACATCAACATGCAGTGGAAAAGCGGCAATAGTCCCGGTTGGAGTTAGTAAAACACAGTTGTATGTTAGCCTTCTTGGATGTTGAATAAACGCTTATCATTGTCTTTAAACACCCCGCCTCTCAGACTCTCATTTCCTCCTCTGCTACAGTAGCTAGTAGCTACGGTGACATTTCATTGACTACTACAGTATTAGCTTGCGGGCTGCGTCGGGCTACCATAGTTAAAACGTGCGTTGTGTTTACAAACTCCTAACGCTATGGCAAGATGTGTGTAGGCCTATGTAATGTTAATGGCTATGTTTTTAAAGTAATGAAGATTGATTTATATTGTGCGTGCCATTTTTACACAAACTGACTAGCACCTGGCAGCGGGCTGCAGTGCTGCTGCTGCCTGCAGCCAGTGCAGAACACCGGCTCCGCCAAATGATTTTTTTTATTTGCGCGTCATCTGAACCGTACGATACACAGACGCTCCATTACCGGATAAATATATATATATAATTAGTAAACTGTCGGGGGCATTAAGTGCCCCCCTTAACTGATTTTCGAGGGCATTTTGTCCATTTTCAAGGGCATTATGCCCCAAGCCCCCGTTAATTTCGAACCCTGGATGACGGACAGTGTGGATGCAGTGGACCAGGAAGTGCAACATATCAGTAAGGAGGAAGTGAGGGCAGCTTTGAAGAGGATGAAGAGTGGGAAGGCGTTCGGCCCAGATTACATACCAGCAGAGGCCTGGAGATGCCTAGGAGAGATGGCAGTGGTTTTTCTGACGAGTTTGTTTAACAACATTTTGGAAAATGAGAAAATGCCAGAGGAGATTTGGCTCGATCTATACATGTATGACTTGGCCATAATAAGGTAATGTATAGGCCTGATATTCTATATTCATATTTCAAATTGCATGTGTCCAGTAAGGCTGAGCCCGAACGTTCGAACGTTCGAACGTTCGTTCGTTACGCTGACATTCGGACTTTAATTAATAGGTTCGAACGTTCGGTGAAAAAAAAATAAAGGATGCGCACGGGGTTGAGGTGATGTGAATGCGAGGCGCTCGGCTCAACCAGTATGGTCTGCCGGGCTGCAGCGGGATACTATTTCTCAACCAGAGCTCTATTTTGATTGACAGGCGATTCTGCCAATTACGTCACACCGCTTGCACCCGCCTCTGCTGTTACCACCAATCGGCAAGCCTCAACAGACTTACCGTAGCTACCGGGGAGCCGTAGTTAGATCCCCGCCGAGGAAGTAATCGGTAACAAGGTTTCCGTAGGTGAACCTGCAGAAGGATCATTAATGAATACCATACTTTTTCGGCCACGGAGCGCGAGCTTCATGGCGGGAGGTGGTTGCGTTGGAAACAACAGCAGGCGTCTACCTCGGAACGGTGGTAGGGCGGACGGGCGGCAGGCGTGTTGGGAGCCCGGCCGTTCCGAGGTAGACGGTGGACGGGTCTGTTGAGCCGAGGCGTGCGCCTCTCCTCCCGGCTCCCCTCCCCGTCGACCAAGAGTGAATACCTGTTATTGAACGTGTAACACTAACTATATAACGTTCGGGCCTGATCTCTACCTGGAAGAGGTCAAGGTCCTGGCGGGATGGTGCCAGGAAAACAGCCTCTCCCTGAACGTCAGCAAAACAAAGGAGATGATTGTGGACTTCAGGAGGTCGGGGGTCAAGGACTACAGCCCCCTCAGCATCGACGGGGCACCGGTTGAGAGAGTCAACAGCTTTAAGTACCTCGGAGCCTACATATCCGAGGACTTGACATGGACCACACACATTGACAGTGTTGTGAAGAAGGCACGACAACGCCTCTACTTCCTCAGGCGCCTAAGGAAGTTCCAAGTCAGCCAGAAGATCCTTAAGAGAGCATCTTGACTGGCAACATCACCTCCTGGTTTGGGAATAGCACTGCACAAGACCGAAGCAGACTACAAAGAGTGACACGTTCAGCCGAACGCACAATTGGAGGGGGGCTCCCCACCCTCCAGAACATTTACAACAAGCGTTGCAAGGGCAAGGCTAAGAGAATCATTAAAGACTCCAGTCACCCGAACAACTGCCTCTTTGAACTGCTGCGGTCAGGCAAGCGATACCGGAGTCTCAAGGCGAGCACAGAAAGACTCAGAAGAAGCTTCTATCCCCAGGCCATCAGGCTGCTAAACGAACAATGAACACTACACAACAACAACCACCAAACGCACATAGCACACACATCCACACGCACACACTCACTTTAAACAAACACACTGTAGCACCCACTCCACACACTTTATATTTATTGATGAAGGATTGCACTACAACTCGTACACCTTACTGTAAATTGTACCTAAATTGTACCTCATCCCATTTCTGCTTTGCACTATATAGTACTGTACATTAGTACACTGCATAGTATTGTATATTATATGGTAACTCAGAACATTGTACATATGTCTATACCGAACACTGTGACCTCATTTTCTTCTTCTAAATTACATGCTATACTATGTTATTTGATACTATCTTGTCTAGCACAGTCTCTGGAGCGTAACAGTAAGAAGCATTTTGTATGAAAGTATTCTGTACTTCTGTATGACAACTATTAAAGAAACTTGAAACTTGAAACTTGAAACTTGGTTAATGCCACAAAACGAATGCATTTGTTTATCTAGCCCCTTACATGACTGCAAGGGCTATTGTTTATCATACTTTGATTCAGTAGCTTGTTTATTTTCTTCTGAGTGCTTTGTTTAATTACATGTTTACATGAACAGCCACCACTGTAAACAACATGTTTTTCACCAATAGACTATGCAATGCCGCCCTCCGTAGGATCTATAATAATACAAAAAAAAAAAAAATTATTATTAAAAAAATGAAAAAATAATTTAATTAAAATTTGTTTTTATTAAAAAATAAAAAAAAACGAACGTTCGAACGTTCGTTCGATAAACCCTGGCGAACGTTCGAACCCTAAAAACAGGGTTCGGGCTCAGCCTTAGTGTCCAGATGGCAAAATGCAGTACTGTATCTACCAAAACCCCTGTAAGTCATCTGCCCTTTTTTTTATTTGCATAGATTTTTAGTACACAATTCTTCACTTTTTGTCAATTTTAGCATGGTGTTATTCACTGTCAACGATGAAAAATAACTAATAATAACAATAATTTATATTCTCCTTTGGTTCATTACAATTTACTAAAGCATAGTAACATACACAGTATTTCATTGCAAATGGACCTTGTAGAAGTGGCGCACATCTTCCATTTACTTGCATATGTACTTTTAGGTGAATTTTCTGAAACTATGGCTAGGGCTTAAGAGGTTAAGCTTTGTTTTCTGTGTGTGTTGTTACCTCTCTTGCAGCAGGGAGCAGCCTTTAGAGTACAACTACACCACCAAGACTAACTGTATTGCCATTGGCATTATTTCTGCATTATAATAAATGGTTAAACTAATGATGTGAGTGATCCCTGACAGAAATGCAATTATCTGCCATGTTTATATTCCCTCTCTTTTTCTTTTTTCAATCTCTTGCGTGTGCTGCTGCTCGCTCATTTGTTCTGCCCCCCTTCCCATCTCTCTCTCTCTCTCTCTCTCTCTCTCTCTCTCTCTCTCTCTCTCTCTCTCTCTCTCTCTCTCTCTTCCTCTCCCATTCTCTCCTTAGGGGTGGAATTACAGAGGCACGTATTCATGGGGAACGTCAAATCCCTGGAATCAGCCGCTACAAGCCCACTATTGGTGCATTAATCAGAAATCACAAACCCTTCGCAAACTGTGATTGTCGCTCCCTATTCCTTTTTGTTTGGGGGGTTCTGGAATAGCAATTTAATTTTGAGCGCAAACCCCACAAACACACCACTTCATGAGACAATTCCTATAATTTTTGTTTAGAATGAAAGTATCTGCTGATTTCCCCTTTGTCTGCCTTTCTGGCCCAAACCAGCCGGTGGTTGGAAGCGTACAGTAGTGAACCATTGATTTCGAAGGGCAGAGTAATTTGATTCAGGGAGAAGATACATTGTTGGTGGTCTCTGCGTCTAGAAGTAATTACGACCAGCTGAGGGACAGAGAGAGGAGCGTATTTGTATTTTGTTTATTTTATTTATTAGGGATGCACCGATATGAAAATTTGCCACCGATACCGATACCGATTGTTCAACTAACACAATCGGCCGATACCGATACCAATATTTGTGGCAACAGTTTTTTTTTTAATATTTTTTTATTTTTTTTGTAATATCTATTTTTTTGTATTTTTTTGTATTTTATTTTAACTACTGTATATTTGTGTTACAAATTGTGCTCACCGATATGAACATAGGCCTCTTTACTTACTTAAAAAAAGGAAACATCAAGAAATAGCACTATCTCTCTCCCAGTATGTTCTGCAGGGCTGCAGCTAGATACTAGTTCTCCCAGCATGGTCTACCTGCTGGGCTGCAGCTAGATACTATTGTCTCAACCAATGAAATTTTGATTGACAGTCGATTCTGCCAATTACGTCACACACCGCTTGCGCGTATACATTTTTTACTTCGGCTTTTGTCCGCCATTGATTTTGACGAGAGCTTTTCTACAACAACAACAATGGCGGCGCAGCTGACGTTTAGCTTTTAGGATGACTTAAATGAGGCATAATGATTTTACTGCAACTAATGTTATAATAAAACAAAGCCTTTCTATGCATGTGTCTGATTGAAAACGTTATTAACAGATTGCAGAATGGGTAAAACTCAGGGCTCTGTGAGCAACGGAAGGAACTGAGCTAGTATGAACGCTTGCTACGTTCGGGTAAATAATATGCTGATGTTATTGAACGTGTAACACTAACTATATAACGTTAATGCCACAAAACGAATGCCTTGTTAATCATAAGTAGTAACTTTGATGCAGTAGCTTGTGTGTGTGTGTGTGTGTGGGGGACTGGGGACGGCGTTGTGCAGGTCGCAAGTGAATTTTTTTTGTCTTGACGCTACACAAATTGATGGATATTTATCGGCTACTGCCATCGGCACATTCGAGCTTATCGGCAGATAGGCCGATTGCAGTCAACAAGGCACTTATCGGCCGATACCGATACCCGACCGATACATCGGTGCACCCCTATTATTTATAGTCAACGTAGGGCTGTCGCGGTATGACATTTTCCCACGCGGTTGTGTGTGTGGCTAATCACCGCGGGATGCGGTGGTACCGCATTTCTATAAAAAGATTTTATAATAATTTCATTATTTATATATATTTTTTATATTCCTGTATATATATTTATTATTATTAAGACATGCAAGGTTCCCCGCGATCGTGATTAGACAAAAATTCTAAGGTCGTAGGAGTCCCGAAACAATTTAAAACATGTTTGATAATCTATCCATTTGTCCCTCAGTGTTCTGAAATGTGATACAAGTAGATTAGGGTGTTGCCTGCTCCTTTAACACTTTGAGTGCCACGGGTCCGGTGCCCCGGAACCCTGTTGCGTGCCAACACCCACTTCAATGATAGAGCTCTCATATTTGCGAACGCATAAACTATATCTTAAATTATGGCTATGTGTATAATATGGCCGTCGCTTATCAATGACTTGTTTGCAGTCAACATTGTCAAAACGGATTGTTTTTTTAATCGGTTCATTTCCGTTTTATACCATTTTGAAAAACGCTCGTTTCTTGAAAGTTTCCGAACATTTCAGAAGATTCTGTGATAATCGCCCTTTACTGGAATACACTGGAATACACAAAACACCTTGTAATTTTTCGGCCTATTTGAATCATTTTCAAATAAACGCTAGATTATCGATAGTATATGTGTACTTATGCACGCTATAGAAGCGGGCTGAAAAATCGATTATCTTATTTCCTGATCGCACACACACACAGACACACACATACACACATATGGCACACGCTGATATATAGGTGAAAATAGCTCTGATTATCCCAAGACTGGTAAAATAGATTCCTTACCTCAGATCAGATGTTCTCCAAAAAGATTATTCCAATTCCTGATCGCCATTCCAAATATCGATCGCGTTTATTGAACGCTGGGTACTGAAGCACATTTTCCGCTGTTCTGATGGTGGGCGATGACTCCAGTAGGCTCGGATTACATGTCTGACAAGTAAAATGTGGAAGCAGGACTTTTTTTTCTCCATGCGTTTCATTCAATCCAATCCAAAGGAGTGCAGTACCATCCGGACAGACGATAGGGGACGGCATTTTCCCTGTTCGAGTTCAGACAGATCCCCACTGGTAACGTGAGGCTAGATTGATGAAAAATGAATGGAAATCGATAATAAAAAAAATAACGATCAAAAAAGAGATCTCTCGTCTCTCTGGCACTCAACGGTTGGCATGAACTAACGAGAAATCTCGTGGTTGGCACTCAAAGTGAGTGATGCGTTGTGGGATATATACTGTAGGTCTGGTCTACGCAAGCAGCGAATAGTCAGTCACACATCCCTTCTCCAACTTAAAACTAACGTTATTTGAGCGAACATTTAACGTTATTATTATAACACTATTTTAACGTTAGTGAATTTGAATGCACATACATAGCTAGTTAAATATCACAACTCGTCATTGTTCATCATTGGGGGAAACTAGCCAATAGCTAACGTTATAGATAGCTAGCGTATAGCTAACGTTATATAGATTGCAAACAAAGCTAACGTTATCCAGTTGACATTACAGATCATAATATCTATGATAACGTTAACGAAGTGAGAGTAGGGATTAGGGAAACGTTGATGTAGTCAGAGTGCAGCGGGAACGGTAGAGAGATGTGACACTTAATTTGCATGTAACGTTAGTCAATAACATTGAGCAAGTTACATAACCGGCACTTCGGCCCTGGAGTGTTAGGAGAATGCTGCCCTGTACTCCACTACGGTTCAGATTAATACAGGAAAAGGTAACATTGGGGGCTCGAGTCCGGTATATGAAAATAAATCCTGATTTCATCTGTGAGTTGTAAACTGTATGGAAACGTGAAGTTAGCTCATGCTACTGGAAAACGGACACCTCGTCATTAAATTAACTGAGTTAAAAATGATGACGCCCCTTTTTTTACCACGGTTGTCGCGGTTGTCTGTTCCATCCGCGGGTGCCTTGACACACCGCGGGATTGCTGTGATACGGTTACCACGACAGCCCTAAACTCAAATTAATAGCAGCCTTTGCTTATATTTCGGTGGCACCTGCACACAGCTCTCTAGAGACGGCTCACAAGGAGAGCTTTTCGGGTTGTTGTAGCACCGCTATGAAGGAAGAGACGGACAAGACGGAAATGACAGCAACGCGGCATGCGGCACAATACTCGTTTTATCTCAATTATCTTGTTTTCATGATTGTCCGAAGCCAAAACTATAATTGCAGCGGTGGATATAATATTGCTGGATCTTGAGTCATATTTGATCTGTGATCAGAATTTAGTTTGATCGTTCCGGTACACAGCATTGAAGAGCAGGAGCAGCTCATTTTCATTTAACCATTTCACTACCACACTACCAACGGGTTAACCCTTTCACTGCGACTATACATAATGTTAACCATTGCACTGCCACACAACAAAGGGTTAACCTTTGCACTACCACACTACAAAAGGTTTTAACCATCTAGTGTGGTAGTGAAATGTTAACCTTCTGTAGTGTGGTAGTGAAAGGGTTAAGACATGTTTAGGTGACCTCAACAACCTAATGAGACTTGTTGAAAATGACTAGAATATGGTACCTTACAAACGCATACAATGGTAAACGCCTGTTTGTCACAAGTCATTAAGGTCGGTTTTATTCAACTTCGAGTTGCGCCTTTTTCCTTTTGCGTTCGTCATTTGAAAGAGGGAGCTAATCCCTGGAAGAAGTTGCGATTTAAGAGGAAAAGAGAATCTCCCTGAGGCTCTGTGACGTGCTGTGTACTTGAGTAGTCTAGCTAACGTGTCAGCATTAAGAATGGGTTTCGAACATACGTCTATGTGGCCTAGTTACAGATTATATTATAAATTTTTTCTTTGTTTGGGTGAGTACAGATTGGTAAAATTATTCGGAATCAAATACTTTTCTGCAATGAAATTGGCCTTCTAAAAGTGTAAACAACACGGCACCGCAGGCAGCCAGACCAGCACACACTCAGAATAGAATGATTGAATTCAGTTGAATCCCACTGTGGCCCCGAAGTTACCAGTATTTAGATGATGAGGACTGTTGAAACAGTTACTCAATAATCATCTTTTCAAGATGGCTGCCAATAAACAAATTAAGAAACTATTCAGGTTTGGGTATTAGAAGGCACCTCACTTTCCTTATCTTCCTCTTTTCTCCCCTTTTCCTCTCTTCCTTTCTCTTCTTCACCCTCCTCTCTTTCCCTCTTCTCTTCTCTTTTCTCTTCTTTCCTCTTATCTCCCTGTCTCTTCTCCTTTTATTCCCTCCTCTCCTCTTCTATTCCATCCTCTTCTATTCTATTATCTCCTCTCCTCTCTTCTCTTCTCTTCTCTTCTCTTCTCTTCTCTTCTCTTCTCTTCTCTTCTCTTCTCTTCTCTTCTCTTCTCTTCTCTTCTCTTCTCTTCTCTTCTCGTCTCTTCTCTTCTCTTCTCTTTTCTTCTCTCCTCTTCTCTTCTCTCCTCTTCTCTTCTCTTCTCTTCTCTTCTCTTCTCTTCTCTCGACCCCTGAGCATCTTCACTTCTATTTCTTTCTATTTTCATCTCCTCTCCTATCCTCTCCTCTTCTCATCTCCTCTCCTCTCCTCTCTTCTCATATCCTATCCTCTTCTCACCTCTTCTCACCTCTTCTCTTCTATTTGCTTTCTCCATTGGATATAATTCACAATGCTGACTCATAAGGCCAGCTTTACAGTATTTTAATAGCAGTACTGTCAGACAGAGAACCGCAGCCTGGCTCTCTGCTCTGAGTTATTCTTCTATGGGTTTGTCTAAGGAGGATATATGATCTATTCTCCCCCCAACAACGTGCTATTTGTTTTACAGATAATGGCACTATAGACTGCTCTTATGTTGGAACATGCATCTTCTAGCCACTTTAGAATGTGACATTTAGCAGTGCCTGGGACCTGGGTGTGCAGTGGACTCAGCGGAGATCTGAATGGAGCTCTGTGCACATACTGTATACACACACACACACACACACACACACACACACACACACACACACACACACACACACACACACACACACACACACACATACACATACACACACACACACACACACACACACACACACACACACACACACACACACACACACACACACACCTACACACACACACACACACACACGCACGCACGCACGCACGCACGCACGCACGCACGCACACACACACACACACACACACAAACACACACACACACACACACACACACACACACACACACACACACACACACACACACACACACACACACACACACACACACACACACACACACACAGAGCCCTCTCAGCCCTCTTTGGTCTAGTGGTGGTAGAATCAATCAATGTGTGTGATAATTTAGCAAATACTTATGTATCAATGTGCACAAATTATTAATTAATAATTATTCATCTTTTCTTTCGAACATTGTATGCTAGTTTAAACCCACTTGCCCAAGCAAGATAATCCATCATAGTAAACATGCCTTTTTTGGTAAACATTTCTGTTTTATCTCATTATTCCTGGATGTTCTAGAGTTGTCTCATATTAACATAGTTGGCATTTGAAGACCTCTCATTGGACCAGATACCGTGATTTGCTTTGAAGGCCCGCCCTAGACAAAACCTGTCAATTACATCTTTCCCTATCAATCACCTGACTGACGCCCACAGGAAGGGAAGTCTCCTCAAAAACACGTTGCCTTACAGACTTCATGATGACGACCATGTCTGTTTATTAGGAGTGAATTTGTTAGCTGGGACAGCAGTTATTCTCAAGCTGGGTTTGACACCGTACAGGTTGATAAACAACAAGTAGATGCAATTACAGACACAGCATGCATTGCAAAGTAATGGGGGAAATGTAAACTACACATACACAGTAGTAAATGGGCTAGTATTACTACACCAAATGGCAAATGGCTGCTTTTTTATATAGCGCTTCTATCCAAAGCGCTTTACAACACCGACAGCGGAGGCAACCATGCAAGGTGCTCATCGGGAGCAATTAGGGGTTAAGTGTCTTGCTCAAGGACACATCGACACGCTGCCCGGGAGGAGCGGGAATCGAACCGGGAACCTCCGGATTGCCAGACGACTGCTCTACCTCCCGAGCCACTGTCTCCCCACACCAGTATTCTCCTTTGAGGAAACAATTATGTTCTTAGATATATTATACAGTGAGCTGGTGTATAAATAATAAAATTAAATGTATTTATTATTATGTATTTTTTTTTATTTAACGTTTAGTTAACCAGGCAGCTCAATTAGGAGGGCGACTGTGGCTCCAGAAGGTAGATAAGTCGGCTGGTAGTCGGAAGGTTCCCGGTTCAATTCCCACTCCTCCCGGGCAGCCTGTCGACGTCTTGAACAAGACACTTAACCCCTAATTGCTCCTGATAAGCAGGTTGGCACCTTGCATGGTCGCGCCTCCGCTGTCGGTGTGTGAATGTGCGAGTGAATGGGTGAATGTGAGGAACAAAATTGTAAAGCGCTTTGTATGTAAAAGTGCTATATAAAATGCACCATTTACCATTTTAATTAAGAACACATTATTTACAATGATAGCTTTGTGAGAAACATAGGAGAAGGATAATAGAAAAGAGACAGATGATACATACATCACAGAGGTAAGGGACATAATTAAAACACACATCAAACAAACAACCAATGTTTTAACCAAATTACAGTTAAAAGCAGGTGTGTCTAGACAACTCTGCGATAAGAGTCCTTAAAAGTATTGAATGGTATCAAATACAAAATTGTGATGCACAGACAATCAAATCATAGTAATAATCAAATAATAGGCGGCCGGGTGGCGCAGCGGTCTAAGCGTCTGCCCACCACCACAGAGACAGTGGGATCGAATCCAGCTGTGGTGCTTCCGGGTTGGCCGACCGTCCATACTAACACAATTGGCAGTGTTAGAGGGTGGGAAGACCCGGCGAGGGTGGGTCCTGGTCGTTGTAAAACAGCGACTCCTACAGTTCGGTCGGGGCGCCTGCACAGCAAGGGAAGGATCTAGGAGAGGTAGTGTCCTCCACACGTTACAGTCCCCCAGTGAGAGTCCGCGCTGCCAGGTGAAAAGAAGTGGGGATTGGCTACACATGTGTCGGAGGAAGCATGTGATAGTCTCCGCCCTCCCAGACCGACGGTAGGGGGCAGGGCACGCAATGACCAGGTAGGGGATTGGGAATTGGCATAACGACTAACATTGGGATGGGAGAAAAACGGAAAAAGAAAAGGGGGAAAAAGAGAAAGTATAAAAATAAAATAATAATAAAATCAAATATTTGAAGGTGCACACATATACATGCAGACAACGTGCACGCACACAGGCAGACACACATAAGTCAGAAGCAAAGCACAGTGTCAGATGTTCAGGATAAGGAACAACTGCATCTTTGATGGGGACGAATGGTTGGCCATTACTCAACAAAAGCCATTTTTATTCCTTCAGAATTCCCACTCACAACTTTGAGCCGAGCATTAATTCTTCCGCCTTAATTAAGTCTGTCTTCGTCTTTATCCTTTCACTTGAAGTTCATTCAGTCAACGTCAGCACTCAAAAAAGAAAAAAATCAATAATGTGAATTAATCCCGAGATTACTCATGTAGAACTTTGAACGATTTTGTATAATTTATTTTTCTCTGTACATGAATTAGGCCTAGTTGTAGCGTAAAGACATGCATTGACTTGCAGTCCAATTGAGCTAAACAGCATGTGAAATAATACAGCACACAGGGGGGAGGCTCTCACTAATATCATCTGTCAGAATTCAAGAAGGATCAACCATCCTTGACCCCCCCCCCCCCCTCCAAAATCACACAGTGGATGGCATTGACTGGACTACTACTGCTTTTCACAGATACATTCACACACCGACGGCGGAGGCAACCATGCAAGGTGCCAACCTGCACATCGGGAGCAATTATGGCAGGGGTCGGCAACCTTTACTATCAAAGGAAGTTTGATATATATACAAGTTGTATATATATTTATACTATATATAGAGAGGGATTGGAATTCATTCAAAAGCTTATTTCTAGTATGTACCTTATTTTTCATTCATCGGTCTCAAGTGTTCGAGAGGAGACGGGCATAAATGACAGCTGGCACCAAATCCATTCAGAATAAGAGACAACAGACCCCGTACTTTTTTGGTGGTGTGAAACTATGCCTACAAACATTAAATATCTTTGGAACCTTTTGAATTAAATTATTATATCTGAATCGCGAGATTATCTTCTCTGTCAAAATGTAAAGTTTATCTCTCCATCGCATAAAGGCTGGCTGGCAGTGTGCATAGAATAAGGCATCTATTATTGAAATGTATTTTCTCTAACGAACACATTTATTTCTATATTTAATATCCTTTCATATATACTCCAGTGCGCCGTCAGACATATTCGGTCGTCAGACACACTGCACACTGAACTCTCCACACACAAGCACACATGAGCACACACACGACACACACACTGTACACGCTCACACACTAGCAGCCACTTTAACATGAGCAAGCACACACTCATGCTGCACACGCCCACACTTATGGCCACTAAGGAAAGGTCACTTTAAGAATAGTATAGTATAAGAGATTGTATAATATAGCATGTACATAAAGACCCAGTGCCTCATCCGTAGCTAACAGTGTATTGCACTACCACAGGACCTAGCATGTCCTATCATGCTCTGTAAATAACTTATGTACATATACCGATATGCCCTACTCTGTTTACTTGTTTTATTGCACAATGTCGTTCTATTAGATTCTATTATATGTTATTACTATTGTATTATGCACATCGTTGCGGGCAAGACCACCCGCATTTCATTGTATACTCGTATGCCGTGACAAATAAAACTCTTGACTTGACTTGACTTGACACGCGCAACGGAGAGATGACCGCTTGTGGAGAGAGCTAGGTTGCAAGGTTGCCCTGATGACCGAAAGGTATGTTACCGTCACTTGCGGGGGGATTCCTCAGGCTGGCAGAGCTGGCAAAGTCTGCGAAGTCTGTTTTTGTATACTGTATTTCTCATAAATCAACACATAGCAACGGCAACCGTTGTTTTGCAAATAGCAACCACTGTGTCTCCTGCATTGCCACCTACAACATAATGGTTGCTATGTTACAGGTGGCCATGCTGGAAGAAAGCAAGCTCCATAAACATTCTGTGCAAGGCCTCTATTCAACTACCCCAACCTAAATATCAATGCAGACAAGAGGAAGACAACTACTAGTAGTACAGCAAGGAAGAGGGTGGTGGTGATATAATTTGTAACTCACTTTAACTCTTAACAACAAGGGATCATTCTGTGTTCTTCTTGGGGTGTTGCGATGAGATGGGGGTTATTTATTTATTTATTATTGTTCTCTGTGTCTGCTGCGAGGCTTGATATCCACGTAGGCATTTGGGGTTTGTGTGGATTACGGCTGGGAAACCTTCAGATGTGGCCCACAGTTGACAGGATTACTGTGGGGATTAAGGGCCTGGTCCTCTGTACCTCTGCTGCTACTGTCCTCATTCTCTTCCTCTACTCTCTGTCCTCTCCCTCACACCACACCAGCACACACGCATGCACGCACGCACCACACACACACACACAGAGACTTACACTTATGCCCGGGGGAGGGGGGGCGGCAGGGGCATATGCTGGAAGCACGCAGGGCGTTACAACAAAGTACAGCTGGCCGTACTTTAGTCAATTAGCCGGCTCGTTGTTTATTCCCCAACCTGTAGGTGTTCCCTAGAAAATGACGAGCATGTCTCTGGCGTCACAATTATATCCAAAATAACAATTTTGTTCCGTCGATTTAAATACGTCCTTCTGCAATAATGTGGGAAAACGCAAATTTTTTGTCAGCAAAATGCCTTCTTTAGTCGAACACGTTCCTATACATCAAAGTGCATATATGCATGGCATGCACACACACACACACACACACGTCTTCCAATTGATATGTTGGGCGGTGCATGCATGTTTCATGCTAGTTTTCATGCTAGCTTGTTCGGTGACTGATATAGACATTAGTGGGATTCTAAATCACTGACTTCACTTAACGATTAACTCTGTATACAGTATATGCACACGGTGCAGGTATGCAAATGACTCCAGACCCACACTTTCCCCGGGAAACCCGAACACACTCATCAGACTTGGCCTTCCGTTCACACACTCATCCTCTCCCATCATCTACTGCGCGGGTGCGAGGAGGCGCGCGTGGTCTCACTCAAGGACACATTTGGACGGTTAAGGGCTCCGCCGCAGGCAGCGAACCGTGCCAAGAGGTGGCGGGGAGCACTTTGAAAATGGCTCATAGAGGTATTACTCTATTCTTTCATGTGTGAAACAGCCGCCAACAATAGGGAGCCCGACATCTGTCTCTGACTCCCCCCCCCCCACAAGATTTACCGGCTGGAATACGCTCGCTCGCTGCACTCTTCAAAACACACCGTTTCTTATTCAAGGGGGAGAAGACGTGCCGGGCTATTAAGAGCGTGACGATGCAGCATATGTTTCGACGCGAGTCGCTGAAATTTGGGCTCAATCCAGTTAAATAAATAATCACATTGCGAACAGGTCTTTGATAATAGCGCCTTGTACGCCAGCTAAGCCTACAAAGCCGGTGTACAATTGGTAATGCATCGACTGTATATGTGTACAGGCACCGGGGTAACGTCTTCTATGAGTAGAGTTTACACACAACAGTTTTATTATTTACTAGCGTCGGTTTTGGGGACGTTTGGTGGGGCTTATGTGCAGGTTGCGTTGACTATGATTCATATGCGAGGTTTGATGCTGTGAATAACAACACCAGCCTACAAGCCACGGCAATGGGGGGGGGGGGGTCTGCTGATGGAGACTCAGTGTTCAGGGTAACAGAGCATGAGGTGAGGCGGACCTTTAAAAAAGTGAATATCAGGAAGGCAGCAGGACCGGACGGCATCCCCGGCCGCGTCCTAAAAGTCTATGCCGACCAACTGGCCCCGGTATTCACTGACATCTTTAACCTGTCCTTAGAACAGGCTGTCATCCCCACCTGTCTGAAGAAGTCCACCATCATCCCTGTACCCAAAAAATCTACGCCCGCTTGCCTCAACGACTACCACCCTGTAGCCCTCACCTCCATAGCCATGAAGTGCTTTGAGAAGCTAGTGAAGGGCTACATCTGTTCCTCCCTCCCCATCAACCTGGACCCCCTGCAATTTGCATACCGCCCTAACAGATCCACGGAGGATGCCATAGCCCATATGCTGCACACAGCAGCATCACACCTGGACAAGTGGCAGGGGAACTATGTGAGAATGCTGTTCATTGACTACAGCTCAACATTCAATACCATAGTCCCCTCCAAATTCATAGCCAAGCTCAGGGACCTGGGCTTGAACTATGACCTCTGCCAGTGGGTCTTGGACTTCCTGACGGGCAGACCCCAGGTGGTAAGAGCAGGCAACTGCCCCTCCTCATCCATCACGCTCAACATAGGGGCCCCCCAGGGCTGTGTCCTGAGCCCCCTCCTCTACTCCCTGTACACACATGACTGCGTGGCACAGCGGAACAACAACACAATCATCAAATTTGCTGATGACACAGTAGTGGTGGGCCTGATCTCTGCCAACGACGAGAGGGCCTACCTGGAAGAGGTAGAGAATCTGTCACAGTGGTGTCAGGAGAACTGCCTCTCCCTGAACGTCAGCAAAACAAAAGAGATGATTGTGGACTTCAGGAGGTCGGGGGTCAAGGACTACAGCCCCCTCAGCATCGACGGGGCACCGGTTGAGAGAGTGAACAGTTTCAAGTACCTCGGAGCCCACATATCCGAGGACTTGACATGGACCACACACATTGACAGTGTTGTGAAGAAGGCACGACAACGCCTCTACTTCCTCATGCGCCTAAGGAAGTTCCAAGTCAGTCAGAAGATCCTTAGGAACTTCTACTCATGTACAATCGAGAGCATCCTGACTGGCAACATCACCTCCTGGTTTGGGAATAGCACTGCACAAGACCGTAGCAGACTACAAAGAGTGACACGTTCAGCCGAACGCACAATTGGAGGGGGGCTTCCCACCCTCCAGAACATTTACAACAAGCGGTGCAGGGGGAAGGCTAAGAGAATCATCATGGACTCCAGCCACCCGAACAACTGCCTCTTTGAACTGCTGCGGTCAGGCAAGCGATACCGGAGTCTTAAGGCGAGCACAGAAAGACTCAGAAGAAGCTTCTATCCCCAGGCCATCAGGCTGCTCAACGAACAATAAACACTATGCAACAACCATCAAATGCACACAGCACACACATCCACACGCACACACTCACTTTAAACAAACAACTCACTGCAGCACCCACTTTACACACTTTAGTACACCTAAACACACTTTACACTTTATATTTATTGGTAAAGGATTTGCACTACAACTCGTACACCTTACTGTAAATTGTACCTAAATTGTACCTCATCCCATTTCTGCTCTGCACTATATAGTATTGTATATTAGTACATTGCATAGTATATTGTATGGTAACTCAGTTACTTCTATTCTGCATCGAACATTGTACATATGTCTATACTGAACACTGTGACCTCTATTTTTACTTCTATTTTACATGCTATACTATTTTATTTCATACTTATCTAGTCTAACACAGTCTGGAGCGTAACAGTAAGAAGCATTTTGAATAAAAAAGTATTCTGTACTTCTGTATGACAACTATTAAAGAAACTTGAAACTTGAACTATACAATTGTTTTCTAGGGAGGGGCTATGAAAACAAGGGCTCCGTTTGTTATAGAATGGGCTCCTAGTGTGGACTGTAAGGAAAGGAAGTAAGAAATAAATAGTGTACACTATTATAGTCGACAAAATCCTACGACTATTGAAGACGTGTTGATTAAATAGTGTACAATATTATAGTCGACAAAATCCTATACGACTATTGACAACGTTTTGATTAAATAGTGTACAAGATTATAGTCAACAAAATCCTACGACTATTGAAGATATGTTGCTTATATAGGCTACAAGATTATAGTCGACAAAATCCTTGGACTATTGAAGATATGTTGCTTACTGTATATAGGCTACAGGATTGTAGTCAACAAAATCCTTGGACTATTGAAGATATGTTGCTTATATAGGCTACAGGATTATAGTTGACAAAATCCTTGGAATATTGAAGATGTGTTGATTATATAGGCTACAGGATTGTAGTCAACGAAATCCTTGGACAAAAAAAGGTCTATGTTGGTTGGAATATGATCCTAGTGGCCCGTGAGGAAAGGAAGCAGGAAGCACAGCTCTAGGATCCTAGTGGCCCGTGAGGAAAGGAAGCAGGAAGCACAGCTCTAGGATCCTAGTGGCCCGTGAGGAAAGGAAGCAGTTATAGGATCCTAGTGGCCCGTGAGGAAAGGAAGCAGGAAGCACAGCTCTAGGATCCTAGTGGCCCGTGAGGAAAGGAAGCAGGAAGCACAGCTCTAGAATCCTATTGGCCCGTGAGGAAAGGAAGCAGGAAGCACAGCTCTAGGATCCTAGTGGCCCGTGAAGAAAGGAAGCAGGAAGCACAGCTCAGATAGAGCTGCTGTGCGGCTCTAAAGTTTAAATCAGTGTCCTCTGTGTCTATTACATAAGTGTTGCATAACAGGCAAATCTCCCACTACAAAGCAGCCCATCCGGAAGCGCGTTCACTTCTCCTGCCAAATATAGAGGGAGGGGGCGGGGGGATCTGTTTAATGTGAACTACCAGACTGTGAACACTGGAATATGTTTATGGGACAAGATTCGCAGAGGGTTCATTGCCAGGAAAGCATATTTATATGTTCTTGCAAACGGTTAGACTGAGAACAAATATTTTGAGGAGCGGATATGAATACGGACGTTAATTATGGCATCAGAGTGCCTGAGTGAGTAGGGACTAAAAAGGAATTATAATCTGCTTCACTTAATAGCCACCATACTGTAATTAACGGGTTGTTTTTCCTTTTCATCATTCTCCATTCAGACCGTACAAGGTGCTCCAAACACACGTGTTCTTTTGTGTGTGTGTGTGTGTGTGTGTGTGTGTGTGTGTGTGTGTGTGTGTGTGTGTGTGTGTGTGTGTGTGTGTGTGTGTGTGTGCACGCTGCACATGGTTGGTGGAGGGGGTTGAATAAAAACCTTTGCTCTTTCAACCAAAATGACTCGAGAACAAATGTCTATAATGAGCCGCACTCCCTCCTGCAGTCAGTCATAAAGAGGAAAAGGGTAAATAAAAATACAATTTGAATGCATATTTTAGGTATATGAAAAAAAAGTATATATTTTTATTTCTAATGCATGCTTCAGGGTCTGTGAAACAATTAACGTTGCTTTGTCTAAACCACAGGGAGGCCTGACACCCGTCAGGCGCCTAAAGGAACAGAGGCTTGATGGAAAAAAAAGAAAAGGTCCACCCTAGGTGAGAGCAGTTGGGTGTTGACACGCTACTGAGAGGTTATGAATATCACCACCGCGCCCGCTTTGTTGCAACCCATTTGATAATCATATTTGAAAAATGTTGTATCATCTTATAATGTGAGCGAGAGAGAGAGAGAGAGAGAGAGAGATAGAGAGAGATAGAGAGAGAGAGAGATAGATAGAGAGAGAGATAGAGAGAGAGAGAGATAGATAAAGAGAGAGATAGAGTGAGAGAGCGAGAGAGAGAGAGAGAGAGAGAGAGAGAGAGAGAGAGAGAGAGAGAGAGAGAGAGAGAGAGAGAGAGAGAGAGAGAGAGAGAGAGAGAGATAGAGAGAGAGAGAGAGAGAGAGAGAGAGAGAGAGAGAGAGAGAGAGAGAGAGAGAGAGAGAGAGAGAGAGAGAGAGAGAGAGAGAGATTCTGAATGAAAATGGAGAAAGGATGTCGCTTGGAATGGATAATCTAGGTGTCATGCAGATTTCTTATCAAGGAAGAGTTGTATGTGAATCAAATGAATTAAAACGTGTGTTAAATGATGAGTCACCTGAGGCCAATGTTCTTCAGCCTGGAGGCTGGCAGAGAGCCATAGTGTTATTGACTGGTAGTGTGTATTCCACAGGCAGAGTGTGCAATCTATGTAAGAGCCCCAAGTTCCCATCAATTTGTTTTATATATTTCCTTTTAATTGCTTCTTTATTTTATATTTTTTATTCCATTCATTATCGGAACAGTGCCTATTATTAATATTATTATTATTATTATTATTATTATTATTATTATTATTATTATTATTATTATTATTATTATTATTATTATTATTATTATTATTATTATTATTATTATTATTATTATTATTATTATTATATATTATTATTATTATTATTATTATTATTATTATTATTATTATTATTATTATTATTATTATTATTATTATTATGTATCAGCCTCATATTTCTTTTGCATCTCTGTTGGAAAGTAGGAGCAGCCCTGGCCCTCGTAAAATGATAAGTGCATCTCCGGCATCAGCTCAGTATTATTCAACAAATATGCTTTGGTCTTTGATATTAACCATTAGATTTTAAGAGGCCCTTCAGCCTGATTGCAAAAAGGACAACGATGTGGGGAAACGTGAGCTCAAAGACATGTCGATTAAACAGTCTGTTGATTTTTTATCACCCTCCCTCTCCTCGAGAACAGTCGCTTCCTCCTCGCGCTCCTCCCCCCCTCTCCACCTGCTATCTGTGCTCTGTGCTTTGTGCCGTTTGTCAGACTCTACTCAAACCAACTCGATATGGATCTAATTAGCTTGTCACTTTCAGTAGTGGATCGCATATTTTCGTCAAGAAAGCAGAATGAGGCTGACCCTCTCTGCCCACTTGGGACATTAAAAAATGTACTTTCTTTTTTTCCCCCTTTCGTTTTCCGTTTTTCTCCCATCCTAATGTTAGTCGTTATGCCAATTCCCAATCCCCTACCTGGTCGTTGCGTGCTCTGCCCCCTACCGTCGGTCTGGGAGGGCGGAGACTATCACATGCTTCCTCCGACACATAGTGTCATAGTGTAGCCAATCCCCAGTGTAGCCATAGTGTAGCCAATCCCCACTTCTTTTCACCTGGCAGCGCGGACTCTCACTGGGGGACTGTAACGTGTGGAGGACACTACCTCCCCCAGGATCCGACCTCGCTGTGCAGGCGCCCCGACCGATATGTAGGAGTCACTGTTTTACAACGACCAGGACCCACCCTCGCCGGGTTTCCCACCCTCTAACACTGCCAATTGTGTTAGTATGGACACGGTCGGCCAACCCGGAAGCACCACAGCTGGATTCGATCCCACTGTCTCTGTGGTGGTGGGCAGACGCTTAGACTGCTGCACCACCCGGCCGCCCACTTGGGACATTTCAATCGGGCTACCAAATTGACAGAAGACGTGGAAGACATTTCGATTATCACATTCATGCTACTCGGCACAGCACCTGCCTCAATGAACTGACTAAGACACTTCCACGCAGAGGACGAACAAACTGCATTCAGTCATTTTGGACAGAGTTGCTTTGGAGCACTTGCGGTATGTGGTTGGCTATGCTATCAGAATATTTCGGCTCTGTTTACCGCACACAGGACCTGCCTCAATGAACTGACTAAGACACTTGCAGAGGACCAACGACTGCATTCAGTCATTTTGGACGGAGTTGTTAAAATTCACTCTACTCAAAACCAAATTTAAATCGACGTGGCATTTTTTCCTAGAAGAAATGCCTACTCAGAAGGCATTCTTCTCTTCTGAGAAATGCCTGCCAGCCAAAACAAATCCCAGAGAAACGACCCACCAAGGACATAACCCACAGAGCTGATAAGACTTCTCCAGCTGTCAAGAAAGCAGAATAATGTCGTCGTCGTCGTCGTCCCCCCCCCCCCCCCCTGGGTGTTCCGCGCCTAACATGGCAGCAGAGATACACATACGTCTGTCTCAAGACTAGTCCTGCATGTATCAACAAATGCGAATGTTAGTGTGAATTTATGTGTGCCATTATTACTATCAAATGTAATAATTGTGGAATATTACTAAAATTTGCTGTATGTGTATGAACCAAGCATCACACTGTAATGTACCTGTACTTTATACGTGACACATGTGGTGTCTTTTGTGGTGTCTAATAGTATAAGTTGATTTTTTATGTTCTGTATTTATTATTTGTATTACTGCTAATGTCATTATTGTTGTTATTCTTATTGTTGTGGTATTGTGAGGTCTTGTTGTTATTATAATAATAATAATAATAATAATAATAATAATAATAATAATAATAATAATAATAATTATTATTATTATTATTATTATTATTATTATTATTATTATTATTATTATTATTATTATTATTATTATTATTATTATTATTATTATTATTATTATTACTGTATTGTGTTTGTCTTGTTTTATGTTTATTTTAGTTTTTTTTAACACTTTAAGTGCCGAAAACGTGTTTAGGCGTCTTTCCTAGCCATGCTAAAATTGCCGAGGACGCCCTAACTCGTCTTTAATATCAATATTTCAAAAATCTGTGATCGGAATCATATTTCCCCTCTGCAGCCTTCACACACAGTTCTGAGCTCCTCTCAATCCTCTAGCGGTTCAAGAGCGCCATCTGGTGGCCGATCGGCAGAAGCGCCAAACAGGAAGTCATATGGATGAAGTGGTGATCACCCATATTACTTCCGGGCACTCGCTATAGGTCCCGGGACTCGAGCTCGACACAATACATAGCGATCCGTTGCCAATAACTCGATAAACAACATGATTTGGACGTATATACTATTATACAACCTGGAAATGGACCGGGTATTTCGACATCCCATAATGGAAAACTGTCTACCCCACGCTGATCGCCCAACGGTCCGAGGAGACTGGGGTGAGTTTTAGCGTGTAATATTACCGTGTTCGATACTAACTGATCTGATGAACATATGACCCACATTAGATGAATGGTATAACGCTGCCCACGGAATTATAAACGCCCCCTCGCCCATCCGGTCAACATCAGATGACGTGTAGTAACTTCCAGAAGTACGTCCATTAGGAATTTTTTATATCGCGCCGATTGCTATCAAACTGTATTTCATCATCAATATAATGCATTTGGGGCTATAAATCACGTTCTGGAGAAAGCTGCAGAAAGAGATGAAAACATACTTATACCTTAGACAATATTTTAGTATGAATATGTGAATGAAAAAGTTTAACGTTGCTACACCATGAACAATACATATAGGACCTTGAATGGGCCCTAATAATGGCAATCTAGCAATATAATTTAAAAAGTTATAGCCCTGCAAAGAAGGGGAACTTCTCCATGTTAAATAGAGCTGGCAACGGGTGGTATATCATGAATTTAGCCTTAGGCAATCAAAGTGTTAAGACGAAAAATAAATACAAATATTTGATAAAAAAAGATTATAGTCAACAAAATCCTTGGGACTATTGAAGATGTGTTTATTAAATATGCTACAAGATTATAAACACGATTATAATCCTAGGACTACTGGGGCATCCTGTTGGCTCACCAAGCTGGGACAGATGAATTTGTGACGTGCTGGGTCAAATCCAGCCCCTCGACCTCTGTTGCTCATCATCACCATTCTCTCTCCCCCACGTTTACTGCCACCTCTCTTCATTGGAGTAATAAACAGTAACAGTAATTGGGACAGAGCTTTCAGCGTGGCAGCTCCCACCCTCTGTAACTCCCTCCCTGCAGAACTCCGCAACGCTCTAACTCTGGACTCCTTAAAAAAGAAATATCAAAACTCACCTCTTCAACATGGCCTTTGACCCCTAACTTCCTACATTGAATTTTGTGTGTCTGTCTACCATGTTTGTTATTGTTGTTGTAAAGCAACCTTGGGTTTTATGAAATGCTCTACACAAAACCAAGGTAGGGTTATAAAGGTGGGGTATCTTCCAGGGCCCTCATTCATCAACGTTGCGTATGCACAGATATGTGCTTAACCCGTGCGTACGACCATTTCTAAGCAAAGTGTGGGATTTATCAATTTGAACGTGAACTTGACTTTGTGCGTATGTCTACGCACAGCCCAGAGCATGCGTAGCTGGCGCCCGTTGGTAGAATATATTATTACAACAAGGAAATAAGCTTCTGTGCATTAGTTTCAACACTGGCGTGTTCTGTATGAACCGTAATTCATTATAGTTCATTGTAAAATAGCAACAGTAGTGTAATTATGGTCAAAACCCTATAAATAGCATTTGGAATAATAGGTCTTTACCTCAGAATGAATGCAGCATGGTTTATATAGCGTTATCGGAATATACAGGGTGTACTGACTGACTGCGCTCCGCGTAGCTCAACTCGTTATTATTTTGCGCACAGACCGCAGAAACACGGGAACGTTTTGATTATATTTAAAAGGCTTTACGTTAAACGAAACAAGTGGAATTTCGAAGCTGTAAGCAGAATACAAGTCATATGAACACCCACGATATAGTGTTCTTCCCCCTTCCTACAGTATAAGAAATAATACAAAACGCATTGCAATGAGAACAGGATGTGTGTATTACAAAACCCTTGCAATAATGTGTTTTAAATTAATGAAAAGCATACATGCTTGACTTGACTGTCGCGTCCCTGACGAAGACGGGCAGGAGCACTTGGATTGGTCCCCGGGGCGCGGCCCCTCGACAACGCCCCTATATGCTCCCGGCCAGGGGTGCAGTCGTAAGGCCAAACGCCCGCGCGCTCCCGCGCGCGCGTGCACGCGCATACATGTTCCCTCGGTTGCGCACAGAACAGATGATACACCTTGTCTCATCCTTCCAGTCGGGAGATCAAGCAACCCCCCACTTACAGGGCTTGTATTTGGTTGTCGGTATCCTATTATTATGCAAAGTCTAGGTGATAAGTGCCGGCGGCCGGGGTATACGGCGCGACAAGTCATTTTTGTGTCGTCGCGCCGGCACTTATCACCTAGACTTTGCATAATAATAGGATGCGCGCACTTCGGCCTCAGTGACGAAGCCCAAACGTCGTTTGACCGCGTATGCCCAGCACTGCACCCCTGCTCCCGGCTGCCCTTGGGGGGAAGGACGACGGGATGGGTCAGAGACTCAATCACATCGGCGACCCACCAATTGCATGTGTGTGTGTTCCTGTGTGTGTGCCGCCCATCTCATGTGTGTCACTGCATGCCAAATAAAGACTATCCAAAGTCCTGCATTATAAAGGTATTATTATTATTATTATTATTATTATTATTATTATTATTATTATTATTATTATTATTATTATTATTATTATTATTATTATTATTATTATTATTATTATTATTATTATTATTATTATTATTATTATTATTATTATTATTATTATTATTATTATTATTATTATTATTATTATTATTATTATTATTATTATTATTATTATTATTATTATTATTATTATTATTATTATTATTATTATTATTATTATTATTATTATTATTATTATTATTATTATTATTATTATTATTATTATTATTATTATTAATTAATATTATTCAACCTGAAATGCCCTAAACATTATAATCATATGTCTATTAGTCAACTAAATACTTCTTGAGTGGAGTACAGTCCTATTCAAATGTCACAAGCCCTTGCCGCCCCCCACATGTGTACATGCTGTCTAGCGTCCTTGTTCCACTTGGTCAGAGCCCCTGCCCTCCGCTGCACTTTCTCCACGGTCGTCCATTCTCCATTGTTGACCACCGTCTCGTGGACAATACCTCCGGGCCGGCGTCTCCTCGCGGTGGAGGCCAGGCGGGGCCAGGCCATCGTCCTATACCTGTTCATCTGACGGACGTTTTCTTGGCTTGGGAAGGCACAGAGCTTTGTGTCGAGTGCCAAACTGATTTCCTCCGTGGCCTTATTGTCGGCGCCGGCAGTCTGGATGGCATGTTGACAATCACTAAACAGTAGCTTGATGGCCCATTCTCTGCTCTCATTATTCCTCTGTTTGTGACATCTCCTCCCTGCCATGCCATCAGTCACAACGCCTCGGAACTGATGACAAGAAAGCAGCTGCATTGTTTTGTGACAACAGTGACCCTAGCATTCATCATCTCCCTTTTTCACCGGCATGTTATCGACCCCCGTGTCCCGGTATACGGCTCACTTTCACCAGTGTGTCTGGGATAGTAATGAACACCTTGTTATCAAAGTGTAGCAGTAGAATAAAGCGCTCTTAGTTCAACTGCCAGAAGTCAACTTGTCGGATTGTGTCGGATTGAGCTCAAGACTCTTCCTCTGGGTTAACGCCTGGTCTTTGACTTGACAGTGATCTGTACAGTAAGCGATGCGTGTTCCCAGTCGGAGGTCGGACACTAACCAGATGATTGTACAACATTCTTTTTATTTCCAATATGTTTTCACAGTCAATAGAAGCATCAGAATCACTTTACTCGTCAGGAACAAAGAGCGCACATGAGTTTGTCTGCGGTGACACACGCTTGTTCACAGCACTAACGCACACGGCCACAGTATAGACATATAGACTCATATCACTCAACATTTAACATCCAATACTAGTGTCGGCTATTTTGTGGCAATATCATACTTTCTAATATCATACATTCCTTAGATCCCAATCAGCCACCCAAGGCAATTATAATAATAATAATAATAATAATAATAATAACTTTATTTTTATCTCTCTATTTATCTCTCTAGATGCTGAAAGGGCTGCTGCTGCTGCACGTTCTCCTTTAATTCATATTTAAGATGACTACTGACTTCACTTACTCGGGTGCAGTTGTAGCTCAAAGGACCTCTGATCTCTTTAAGCTCAATTCTGCTCCACTTCTGGCTTGCACTAAAGTGGCCTTTGAAAAATGCTCTATGCTTCCTCTCTCATTAGCAGGCAAAATTATTAACACTTTGATATGAAATTGCGATACCTATTTCAAACTATGCCAATCTTTATTAACACATCTTTTTTTCCACATCTCAATAAGATTATCTACTTTATTTGTAATAAGAAACCACCTCGTATCCGTTAGGGACCTAGATTAGTGGGTGATGTGGCTTTACCACACTTCCAAATATACTATTGAGTAACCTGCAGGTTTTGGCATACTGGCCTCAAACCTACGACAACGATGAGGCCCCTGCCTGGGTCCAGATGGAGGCTGACAACCGCCTGCCAACATCCCTACCAGCTTTGTTGTATTCATTCGGCAATGCCTATCGCACCGCACCACACCACACCCGCCCCCCCCCTTCAGTGCATCAGTCTCTACAGATATTGGCTCAGGCACGGGCACACTCTGGCTGGGAGGTTGGCTCCCTCCGTGCCCCTATTGTGACAAATCATCAGTTTCCCCCCTCCATAATGACACCTTCTTGGCCTGGCGTGAGAAGGGTGTTGTCTCACTTAACGATCTGTACATAGCAGGTGTTTTTGCCTCATTTGATCAGCTCAGAGCTAAATTTCACATGATATCTTCTTTTATTTCTAGATATTTACAGGTTCAGGATTTGGCCCATAACCATACAAGATAATCTCTTGCGACCCCCAACCAGTAGCCTATATATATTATATTCCCAACAGCTAGGGTTGGGTACTGTTCACACACCTGTGATCGATACTGGTACCCGACAATACTTTTATTTCTGTTGCAAAACTAAATTAAAGTCTAAACCTCTCAATTTCAACATTGTTAACACACCACACAAACTAAAACCCTCCCTACCTCCCTCTCCCAAACCGTTCCTACAATAATCATGTATACATTTATTATGTATTAATTTATTATAATTTTTTAAGTTTAAATATCAACATTATCTGGCCATCCTCAGTAAATACTATCAAACTCCTCTGACCTCATCTGGTCTTTCCGAAGACTAGAGATGGGAGGCGCGTGCGCACGCACACACACACACGCACGCACGCACGTACGCACGCACGCACGCACACACACACACACACACACACACACACACACACACACACACACACACACACACACACACACACACACACACACACACACACACACACACCAGCGTTTCCGTTAGCCGGTAATTACCGGTATTTGTCCGGCAAAATCTCTTGAAGTCCGACATATTTAATTTCTCCGGTCTTAATGTCCGGTGAAAATAATTCCCTGAGTCTAAGCACAATTTGATTATTTGAATTGTATTAAAATAGGCTAAAATTAAATAGCCTATGCGATGAACGAAACGATCATTACATTTGTTTCCTCGTTGCTTCTAATAATGACAACGACGTTGTCAGCGAGAGCTTTAAAAACGTAGGTCTCGGTTCGCTTCATCGGACCAAACGCGAACCAAATATAGGAAGTGATTATTATTACCACTGCTCGCAGCACTCACTGCAAAACAAGCACACTGCATCTAATCTCTCTATCTATCTATCTATCTCTATCTATCTATCTATCTATCTATCTATGTCTGTGCATCTTGGGAAGAAGGAAGAAAAAACGCGGCTTATTATTATTACCGAGGCGCGCGGCTTATTATGTTATTAAAACGGCTACTTGTGGGCACTCATAAAAACACCGTGGTCTACAAGTTGTTTAGCGAGAGGATGGTGGTAATGTGCTTCAATAGAACAATGGATCAATGCCATGTCAAAACTCGGCTCCGCTGATCTGGGCTCCGCAGTACACACACAGACACACACACACGCGCGCGCGCACACACAGGATCGCAGCCACACACACATTTCCACTGTCCAATAGACAAGCGCCCTTTTCGACCGCGTGACATTGAGGTGGAGAGAGTAGTCACGCAAACCACGATAATGTTGCGTCTCTCTGCTTTCTCAGTTCTTCGCTTGATATAATTAATACAAATGTCCAATATAACGGAATTCGTTAGCTCATAAAAATGTGATTATAACAGACTGCTGTTTAGTGTCGGACCGACTGCCACATACGCGGTCTATTTTATTTCAAGTCAGCAGCAGCACGGAGACGGAGTATCGAGGGACTTATTTTATTTGGAATATATTAATGACTGTATACGCAAAAGTAGCCTAGTTTTAAGTAATAATATTATAAATCTACATGCCTTGAGGATGACATTCTTTATATAGCCTGGCATCAATTGTTTTAAAGCTCAATAAACTATGACCGGAATTAATCTCATTTGTCCGGTAGTTGAAATCTTGCAGGTCACGGAGACCGGCAACAATTTTTTCTAACGGAAACCCTGACACACACGTCCCCCGTTTCCTCACTAATGGGACTCGAAACTGAAGCTGGTGTCGAGCGTTTCCAGGGTTGGCTTAGCTTAGCTTAGATAGCGTTAGCGGCTAACGTTAGTTAGCTTAGCTTAGTTAGTGTTAGCGGCTAATGTTAGTTCGCTTAGCTAGCGTTAGCAGCTAACATTAGTTAAGGTTTTTACCGCAACGTGGACATACAGGAATGGTGAGGATGCAAAGCATGTTAGACACATTGGACCCGTTGCTCGCGCTGGTCTGTGTAGTTATTATGAAATGACAATTTCACGTCATTGAAGGTCTGCACTGGTCTGTGTCTATAATGAAATGACAATTGGCCGTCATTGGAATTCAGATTATTTTCTAACTGGGTGGGTCTTTAGGTATCGAAATGTGGCACAGATTGATCTAACGTGAATTGGTAGTACTGACGTAATTCGGTCGGTATCCTTAAAAGTACAGAGTTTGGTACCCATCCCTACCAACAGCTCCATCTCTCAAAGGCACAATATCTGTTATATATATATATATATATATACTGTATTAATATATTCCAAAGACGATATATATGGCAGCGGCAGGCTGAACTGAATGTGCTATTTACAGATGATGAGTGGTCATATTCATATTCATATACACTCCTCATCAGTCTGTCCCAGGAGGCATGGTCCTGATCCAATTCAAGGTGGCACACATACTTCATCTGTCTAACGTCAGAATGTCAAAGATGTATCCATCAATTGATGATTCTTGTAATAAATGTAAAATCTCACCTGTAACACTAGCTCGTACATGGTTTTGCCCCGAGGCTCTCAGGTTACTAGTCATCCATTTTTGATGCCCTTATCAAAGATACTCGAAAGACCAATAGACTCCAACTCCTCTTACAGCCGTGCTTGGTATCTAACGTGAGGACGATCGTCTTCCTAAGACACTGACAGATTGCATCGCTTATACGATAAAATGGATCTTCATTCATGCATTCTGGGGTCAGGGGAGGGGATGTGCAGGCAGGGTAATATAAATAATAGAAATACAACTATAAGAATAAAAACTTAAAAAGTATAGTAGATAATACTAATACAAAAAATAGAGAACTGGGGGTCGGGGCGTCTAATCTGCTGGACAGGTGATACATACAGTATGCATACTTAATCGGTACTATCACAATGCATGTATGTATTGAATGTAGCGACAGTGTCTCTCCCAGCTGTTATGCTACCTGGCTAGTTCAAGTTCAAGTTTCTTTATTAGTTGTCATCATACATAAATACAGAATGCTTTTGCATGAAATGCTTCTTTCTGTTTTGCTCCTGAGAGTGTGCTAGATAAAATAAAAAGATAGTATAACATAATTATAATATAAGTATAAAATAGAAAGTAAAGTACGTAAACAAGTGTAAACAAAACAAACATTTTCAATATACATATATACAGTATATGTACAGTCGAAAGTCTGCAGATACAGTACAGTGTTGAAATGGTGAGGTATTGCTTAGCTTGTGGTGCCACCTTGTGGTGGTGAGGTGCAATTAGGTGCACTGAAGTATGATATTGATGTGCAGATCTCCTTACCAATAAATATAAAGTGTGTTAGTGTCTAAAATGGGTAAAGTGGGTGCTACAGTGTGTTGTTTATTTAAAGTAAGTGTGTGCATGTGGATGCGTGTGCTGTGGGTGTATTTGATGGTTTGTTATTGTTCATTGAGCATCCTGATGGCCTGGGGATAGAAGCTCCTTCTGAGTCTCTCTGTGCTTGCCATGAGACTCCGGTATCACATGCCTGACCGCAGCAGTTCAAAGAGGCAGTTGTTTGGGTGGCTGGGGTCTTTGATTATTCTCTTAGCCTTACCCATGCAGCGCTTGTTGTAAATGTCTTGGAGAGTGGGAAGCCCCCCTCCAATTGTGCGTTCGGCTGAACGAGCCACTCTCTGTAGTCTGCTACGGTCTTGTGCAGTGCTATTCCCAAACCAGGAGGTGATATTGCCAGTCAGGATGCTCTCTATTGTGCATGAGTAGAAGTTCTTGAGGATCTTCTGACTCACTTGGAACTTCCTTAGGCACCTAAGGAAGTAGAGGCGTTGTCGTGCTTTCTTGACTACACTGTCAATGTGTGTGGTCCATGTCAAGTCCTCGGATATGTGGACTCCGAGGTACTTAAAACTGTTCACTCTCAACTGGTGCCCTGTCGATGCTGAGGGGGCTGCAGTCCCTGACCCCCGACCTCCTAAAGTCCACAATCATCTCTTTTGTTTTGCTGACGTTCAGGGAGAGGCTGTTCTCTTGACACCATCCCGCTAGAACCTTTACCTCTTCCAGGTAGGCCCTCTCGTCGTTTGCAGAGATCAGGCCCACCACTACTGTGTCGTCAGCAAATGTGATGATTGTGTTGTTGTTCCGCTGAGCCACACAGGCATGTGTGTACAGGGAGTAGAGGAGGGGACTCAGAACACAGCCCTGGGGGGCCCCTATGTTGAGAGTGATGGATGAGGAGGTGCAGTTGCCTGCTCTCACCACCTGGGGTCTGCCCGTCAGGAAGTCCAAGACCCACTGGCAGAGGTCATAGTTCAAGCCCAGGTCCCTGAGCTTGGCTATGAGTTTGGAGGGGACTATGGTATTGAATGCTGAGCTGTAGTCGATGAACAGCATTCTCACATAGTTCCCCTGCCTCTTGTCCAGGTGTGATGCTGCTGTGTGCAGCACATGGGCTATGGCGTCCTCCGTGGACCTGTTGGGGCGATATGCAAATTGCAGGGGGTCCAGGTTGATGAGGAGGGAGGAACAGATGTAGCCCTTCACTAGCTTCTCAAAGCACTTCATGGCTATGGAGGTGAGAGCTACAGGGCGGTAGTCATTGAGGCAAGCAGGCTTGGATTTTTTGGGTACAGGGATAATGGTGGACTTCTTCAGACAGGTGGGGATGACAGCCTGTTCTAAGGACAGGTTAAATATGTCAGTGAATACCGGGGCCAGTTGGTCGGCACAGACTTTTAGGATGCATCTGGGGATATCGTCCGGGCCTGCTGCCTTCCTGGTATTCACTTTCAGGTCCTCCTCACCTCATGTTCCGTTATCCTGAACACTGAGTCTCCATCGGCAGTGCCCCCCCCCCCCCCCCCCCCCCCCCCCCCTCCATTGCAGTGGTTTGTAGGCTGGTGTTGTTATTCACAGCCTCAACCCTCGCATAGAAGGTATTGAGATCATTTGCCAATTGGATGTCACTGTTCAGCTTGAGGGAGGTGCCTTTGTAATCTGTCATCGTTCTGAGGCCCGGCCACATACCTCTAGAGTCAGCCTGTTCATATTGAAGTTCAATTTTATCCCTGTAGCGCCGTTTTGCCTCTATTACTGTCCTCCTTATGTTGTATCTCGCCGCCTTGTGGCTAGCTAGTGAGCTGTACCCAGTATGCCGTTCAGTGGTTTAACAGTTAATAGGGGTCCCCTCTCAATACACTACAAAGTGTTGATGCTGGTAAAAACAAGGGGACATATGCATTAAGTATTGAGACAAAACAAAAGTCTCAATGTGTGTTTTCAAGTCTTAAATCAAAGTAAAGAAACAAGCCAAATTAAGCGTAACATATTGCTGTCTTCTATACAGTTTACTGCAATTTACCATTATGGGCAAAGAAAACATGTTTCTTGCTAAGGTTTGTATTTTGTGTGTCCTGTCTGCAACATTCATGTCCTTTGCCGCCAGTCACACACCTGTTTAAGGGGTGAATTCCACTACTTGGTTATTTTTTTTTGATTTTAGAGACATTTTATACTCATGCTACAAGTTTTTGGCCTGTGCTACAAAATGATCAACCTCTGTGGCACCAGTGCTACAGTATGTGAGAAAAAAAAGGTTAACATACAGCCCTGGTCAACCAACCAATCGATGCACTACTACACACAAAGGGAGAGGATTATGAGCCTCACCGGGGGGAAAGGTACCATCCAGGGTACTCCGCTTTGATTCCCCACTTCTACCATAGGCTAAGATATCCTCACGCTAGGATGGATAAATCCATATCCGTGGTTTGTTTTCTTCTATACGTTTTTTAGACTTATGACTAGTAAACCGGGACAGAGGGCGGCTGGATACGAGCTGCATGGTGATGTAGTGCTTAATGTTGTCGCCTCACAGCAATAATACCCTGGGTTCGATTCCCAGTTTGGGGACCAGGTTGCCAGGTACCCAGGTGGGGTATTTCCCTGGCCTTTCATGTTCTCGTAAGGGTTTCCCCTCCAGAAATAAATAGATAAACCCAATGGGAAAACATGCAGAACAGATCCCTAACACTGTCCCTGACAAAGACGGACAGGAGCACTTGGATTAGTCCACACCGCAGCCCATGTCTACTCCCGGCTGCCCTTGGGGGGATGGACGACGGGATGGGTCAAGCACAGAGAGGCATTTCATCTGTGACCCAATGCATGTGTGTGTGTGTTCCTGTGTGTCTCCCATCTTACATGTGTTGCTGGCTGCATTGATATAACACAGCAAATTAGGAAATATTCTATAGTTGTGTTTTATGTCCAAGGGAGCTAAAGTTGAGACATTTAGGCTGATTAGTTAGTGACACTGTGTTATGGGGGGTTTAGTGCCTTTCAGTTGGGGACAGGTGGGGGAGGTGCATGGGCTGTATTTATTTATTTTTGGTGGTGTTTTGTTTTTCTTATTATGGCAGCTACAGTTGTATTTACAGGCGTTGTGATATGGCTAAACTTATCTCAAACTAGAAAGGCATTTGGAGAATAGAGGGGAGCGGTTAATCCAATGCTACACATGGAATACGAAAGGAATTAATAGCGCTGTAAAAAAAACATGTTTTCCGATGCAATGCGCATACATTTCTTTAAACTCATATTTCACTAATAACACTTAAAATAATTGGTAAACAAAGGTAGTGCGGAAAATATACACTTTGACTGCTGTTTTGACAGGGTTAGGGTCTTTACTCTTGGCTTCATAAAAAAACAAAAACATTAATTAATACTAGGGATGCTCGAAGTCGATATTGGCTTTTTTACCGATACCGATATACCGATATTGTCCAACTCTTAATTTCCGATACCGATATCAACCGATATCAACCGATACCGATATATGCAGGGTTACCCCCCCCCAAAAAAATGGAATAATTTCAGGTAATTAACATTACATATCTCTTGTTGTGGATTTAACACAACATTATGCATACTTTTGACAATAAATAAAATCAGAATTTGTTCTTACTTGCTTGCCTGGGTAAATAAAGGTTATAGAAATGTAAAAAAAAAAAAATTTGAAAACCGATACCGATATTTTCCGATATCACATTTTAATGCCGATATCGGCCGATAATATCGGTAGGCCGACAATATCGGACATCCCTAATTAATACGTTCTGTATTGATCGATTTCTGGTGTGATACGTATCTCTGCCCTTTACCGGGCCCCATCGGGCTTACAAGGTTAAGCATTTTATGAGCAAACAAAATTCCTTAGATTGTTTTTTTTAAAGATATTTGTATTGGTTTTTTCCCCCTTTTTACACAAACAACAAAAATACATTGAAATTGAAAGATTTACATTGAAATACGAATACAAAAAAAATTATAATAATAACAATTACAAAAATATAAAGCAACACAAACAGGCACAAAGTATTCTGTGTAGAGGCCCAAGGCTTAAATCTCTGATGGGTTACACAAATGAAAAGAAAAAATTATAATAATAATAATAATAATAAATAAATAAGAAATTCATTAGATTGGACATCTATCGATTGATTAACTCCTTAAGCCCGAGCGGTCCGGTACTGGACCGACAATGACATCACGCCATAAATCACCCTAACCCTGTCAGAACAGCAGTCAAAGTGTATATTTTCAGCACTACGTTTGTTTACCAATGGTTAAGTGTTATTAGTGAAATATTAGTTATAGAAATCTAGTCGGAAAAAGGCGAGGATTGACACGAGGAAATGATGCTGCCATTTTGTTTGTAGTCCTATGAGGACAGGAGACCCAGGACTTTCGATGGGCTTTTGAATTTCAAGAAACTACACTTATTAGCTCACGCCAGCCCCTGTCAATCATCTGACTTCTAGATTGACTTTTTTATTTCTCTTATTTTTCGGGATCATATCCCACAAACCTGAATGTTATTGCCATAAAACAGAACACAGTTAGTTTCTCTACCTTTCTGTGAACGACATTGCAATCTGATGAAAAATGTCGGATACATTTACATTATAAAAAAGTAACTGTACTTAGAGTAGATTTAATTCACGGTTTGTGAATCACGTCTGGTGATACTAAATCCAGAGTGAACTCTGCCATTGAAAAGGGGAGATTTGGCCCAATCCATAGATGTGCAACTTGGCCATAATAAGGTCATGTATAGGCCTGATATTCTATATTCTATAATCATATTTCAAATTGCATCTGTTCGGATGGCAGAATTCAGTACGTCTCTACAAAATCTCCTGTTTAATCATCTGCCATTTATTAATTTGCTTAGATTTGTTGTACACGTGATCTCAAGAAGGTGCTTTTTCATGTCTGGTCATTTAAAAAATAAGATAATAAGATAAAACAAGAACATTGATATTATAGCTATGGATACAATACTATTTGACAGTAACTATCTTCTGTCCAAAATGCAAAAAATAATAAATGTTTTCATGAATACGTTTGCACGTTATCTCGTGGTGAATATTGTATAGTTTCAGAATGATCCCTGCTAAATCCAGAAAGCTGCGTAACGGGGCGCTATGTGAATTCTGCTAAAGTGGTTGGCATTTTTCGCCTGGACACGCTACTATTCCCAAATCAAACGTATATAATACTGTTATGTTTCATCATGAATGCATCAAAGGGGGGGGGGGGGGGGTAGTTTTTTGATTATTTGATCGCCAGTAACGGCTTTCGTTTTGAACACCACACACGCTGATCGGTATTAAATCATTGTAGGATCAAGCTGGAATTGACATCAGATGTTCCTTATCTTAGATCGGGCTTATTCCAAAAATTATATTCCAACTGTCTGATCGCGATTTCCAGTATTGATGTCTATCTGGTCCCGGACATAATGTGGCACAACTTATCAATCGAGGGGCATTGGACACGTTTCCAAGTGATCGTGTGAAGCGCTAGACTTGCCTGAACCAAAATTCTACGCCCGGAGGGGTTTAGATGTAACACATGGTCTGGAACAGGGTTTCAAGCGTTCTTGATACTGCCGCCTAGCAGGTTTTGGCCGGTACTGCACTTTTTGGGTCTTGAATAAAAGAAACAAATATCTAAAAACGTGTATATAAGTTTATAAAGTACATACCCAAGTAAATGGAAGATTGCGCCACTTCTCAAGGGCCATTTGCATGTTATTGGTATCTATGGACCTCAGTGAATGCATTCCCAGTGTCAGAAATATTGTGTCTGTTACCATGCTTTAGTAAATTGTAATGAACCAAAGGAGAATATAAATTATTATCTTTAATTTTTTCATCTTTGATGGTGAATAACACCATGCTAACATAAGTCGGGCTTAACACTGGATGAGAGATACGCTAACATTTTTCAATCAGGAAAACCTGGAGTACCTAAGCAGCATATGGCAGCCTTTCATTACATGTCTGCTCGAGCAGCTGTGAGGTTGTATTAATGTTTGTTTTTAACATTAAATACTATGTACATCAGTGTTGAGCAGGGATCTAAAGTTGAGTTTGTATTCTGTTTGCCGTCTTCCCTTTGCACAGCAGATAGTTGGACGTTGTGTCATAGGTGGGTGACCAGTGAACAGCTATAGCCAGAGCTTTTTATTGGTAATAAATGGCTCTGTCTAGAACTAATAGCATCCAGGATGGGCTAGTGAGCCGTGTCAATGAGCCAGAAGGCACAACGTGCACTGGCACTGCACGACTCAATGGAGTGGAGACATTATTACGGTTATGAAACTGGACTTTGAAGAAGTCTTTCTAGCACATTGCTACATCATCATGCAGCGTATACACACAGACACACACACATGCATTTTTGGGTCACTGTTGAAATATCCTCTCTGCGCTTGACCCATCACGTCGCCCTTCCCCCCAAGGGAGCAGACACAGGTTGCAGCGCGGGGCCGCACCCGAGAACCAATACAAGTGCTCCTGTCCATCTTTGTCAAGGACGCCACAGCGTTAGCGATCTGTTCTGCATCTTTTTCCATTGGGTTTTTTAAGGGGAAACCCTTGCAAGCACGGGGGAGAACATGCACACTCCACACAGAAAGGCCCGGGAGATACCCCACCTGGGTACCTGGCAACCCGACAACCTGAACCTTCTTGCTGTAAGGCGTCAGTGTTAACCACTACACCACCGTGCCACACCGTGACACAGCAACATGTCTGCTGTGAAAAGGGTCTCAGGGTGAACATGACAACAATATGTCAATCAGTTGGAGTGGTCGCTATTTGCACACAGTGCATTCGAAGCATGATTGTTATGATGGAAATAATACATATACTTTTGTTTGTGTACTGTATTAAACAGCTCCATAGAAAACACTGTAGGGCCAAGGCCAGTTGTATTCAAGACATTAGCTTGACATTAGCCTTCTTACCAATAATAATAATAATAATAATTACTTGCATTTATATAGCGCTTTTTCTTTTCACACTGGTAGCACCCAACCTTGGGTTACGCAGGCTCAATGGCTACCATACACTGGCACCCGGCACACATCACACTACACAATGGCTGAACAGCTCAGGAGACAGGGATTGATATCAGCCAATTAAGGGGAAGGGATTATTAGGTGGCCTTGATGTCAGAGACCTGATTGGGAATCTGGCCAGGAACGTCAGGGAGCCCCCTACTCTTTACGATAGGCCAATATACCAAGATAGATCCAATCACAATCATCATGTCAAACTAATCTGATTTAAAATCCCCTAGAGGACTCACATTCAATTCTAACGACTTATGTGGCAATGCCATAGCCCTTGGAATAAATGAAAATAATGCATCTTTATAAACCACAATAATAACGAGTCCTCCATCAAATATAGTCCATCATGGACACATGCATGTTTGCGTTTCACAAATATGTGCACATGCACACACACAATTACAAAATGTTAACACTTTAATCACATGATAGGCTATGATTAATCCCAATGCATTTTTTTTATAGCAACATGCATCTATAGGGGCTATGGCAATGAAACAAATACTAAGGCTGTCAATCTATTAAAATATTTAATTTGATTAATCACATGATTGTCCATAGTTAATCGTGATTCATCGCAAATTAATCCCATATTTTTTATCTGTTATAAATCTACCGTTTCAGGGCTGTACAGTGCGACATATCCACATGCTATGAAAAAATCAGTCTGTGTGATGAATGAATTTACTGCGTAGCACCTGTGTGATAGCCTGACAGCCAGCGTGTGAAAATATTTTTTGAGTGTGAAGTTAATCGATTGGCCTGGGCCACGCTATTCTACTTGGTAGTTGTAGTCTATCGTGCGATCAAATACCATGTCCCCGTCTGCGTAGAGTCCATACATCCAACACCAAATCCCATAATTCCTAGCGAACAATTGAAATGAAACTCCATGCAGTGAAGATGAAATTTTTTTTCATTTGAGCCCAAGTGAGTAAAATTTACTCAGTGAAATGTACTGTGTAGCTATTTGAGTTAGCGCTCAGCTTCAAAGCTTGCCAGTTGTTCTGATCCATGTATCTACCTATTCAGCCAGCCAATCATATAAATACATATCACTACACCAAACCTCCATGGCTATATAATAATAATAATAATAATAATAATAATAATAATAATAATAATAATAATAATAATAATAATAATAATAATAATAATAATAATAATAATACACCTTTCATACAGAAACTGCAGCTCAAAGTGCATCACAACAGAAAAAAGACAGGCGTAAAATGAGCACATAAAGTGCAGACATATAAAATCACAGTTTTTCACATTAGGATCTAACATCCCAACAGGCCACCTTGTTTATGGTTTGATTCAGTTTTAAATAGACAATAATACAAATAGTAAGATAAAATAGACAGAGTAAAATAGTGCAATAGTATAGTGCAATAAAATAGTAGAATATAATATACATAAAATGAGCACATAATAAAGGCTGACTGTATAACTTCCCATTCTGCAAGGCAGGATAAAGTATATCCATGACGTTCTTTATTCCATTCCACCTTGCATAGGTTAGAAGGAGAAAACGGTGTCTTACAAACTCCCTGACCTGCGTAAGACAATACTTACCAAAAATAGGAACATATGCTCAATGCTCATCCTTTTCATTTTCCTAGTCTAGGCAGTCTAGGTGGTAAAGGCTATGGGAATAAAAACGATGACACATATCCAAGATAACAAGGCCACTGAAACGGCTCTTGAGTAAAAAAGCAGTGCCTCAGTGTGCCGCTGTGTGTCCCCTCTTCTTCAGCAGGTGCAAACCACTTGATGTAAGAGTGTCCCGGGTGCATTAAACCAATGGCTCACTGTGTGCTCCAACTTCTTCTCAGTCTGCAATACAATTGTGAGACGGAAGAAAAAAGACAAATCATAGCTCACCAGGCCATTTCATATACACACGCCAGGGCACACTAAATCAACATGCCTTAACACTTTCAGTGCCAGCCATTATCTCCACCCTTGTAGTCAATGGGCCACGCTTTAAAAGATAGGGATTTTCACTGTGCGTCACAATGTTTGCAGAGCTATATCTATATTCTATATTATAGCTATGGAGACAATACTATGGCTCATTGAAAAGAGTTTTCATGTATACGTTCGTGTGTTATCCCGTGGTGAATATTGTATAGTTTCAGAGTGATCCTGGCTAATTCCTGGAAGCTGCGTTATGGAGCGCTATGTGAATTTTGAAGTGTGCTGAACGCGTTCCAAAGTGCTCGGATGAAGCGATTCACTTGGCTTGGTCTAAATTCTCCGCCTGGACCATATACAATGTAACACACAGTGTGAAATAAGGTTTCAAAGGGTATGCAATACTGCCACCTAGCAGGATTCGGCCGGTATTGCACTATCTGGGTCTCAGAATGAGTTCCAATGGTAACACAGAGGTCCGTGAGAGTGTATAGGATATTCAAATCGAATAAAAGAAAAAAATTATGAAAACTATCGAAAACCAGACTATTCTCAGGTTTTGCCGCTCAGCGGTTGGCAAGATAACCCGACTATAGTCGTGGTTGGCCGTGAATGAGTTAAAGGAACACACCAACATTTTACAATGAATGAAAGTTTACAGTGCCGGTTAGCCTAGGCATTGTCCAACTAACACCTCTCCCGAAGGCTAACCAGCACTGTCCGCTTCCATGCATTGTGCTAAGCTAGAATAACATGCAGCCAGATAGCTTTCTACTGAACTCACAGAGATGAAACTGGTATCCATTTTCTTGTATCTCTCTGGAGAAGACGATACACTAATTTCCCAAAAGGTTGGAGTGTTCCTTTAAATGTGGCTTCAGCTCTTCGTAGTAAGACCTAATGAATGAACACGGAGAGGACCGCAATGCTGCTAAGCATACTGTATGTCCTCCACACTAGGGGTGCGCCCAGTGTCGGTATCGGGGACTAATACAAGATACATTTGATGGATCGGTATTAGCTACAGATGGTCTGATCACAAAGTTGATGTGAAAAATTTTGATCCAAGAATGGATCTGATTCAGCTTGATGAGATATTGAGATATTGGTAGTGAAAGGGTTACACCTTCTGTAGTGTGGTAGTGAAATGTTTAACCTTCTGTAGTGTGTGGTAGTGCAAGGTTAATCTTCTCTAGTGTGGTAGTGAAATACAATTACAACCGGGAGCAGAATTGTTGGATTGGTTGGAGGTTTTGGCCACCAGTCAGTCTCTCCCCCTCCCTCCTGTCTCTCAACTGACCTGAGCTGCGTTCTCTGCAGTCACTAACCACATGTTTTTGTTTGCTAATAAAACTAACTGTTGGAAATAACTAATATAATGTTTGATGGTAATTTAGATTGCAAGGCACAATAGACCTACTGTATGTATGGCTGTTCAATTAAAATGTCTCCTAGGAGCTAATATAGATCAATTTCCACCTCAATCAGTCCAGTAAACAGTGCTTGCACTCTACACTGCATTGAAGAATGAGTCTGTCATGTCAGTCACACTAGGCTGTCAATCAAGACAGTCATGGGGCAGGACTAATCACTTGAACTGGCCAGGCTTGAGAAACGAGGCCACAGAGGCCATACAATTGGTTACACAATGATAATTAATCTTTACAGACATGCATATGACTTAACACAGCTGCTATTTGACATTATTGGCTGAATTCTTGTTTATGCACGTATTGAAAATGTATGAAAATGTCTTGCTTGGGTTAATGTTATTGCTTTTAGATTGATCATAATGCTTATTTAACCTATTTAGCCCGAGCGGTCCACCGGCGGACCGCAGATGACATCACGTCATAAATTAATCTCTCCAGACTGTATGAATATAAGTAGCGTTCTTTTTCCAAATGTACCCACGAGTAAATACCCTAACCATGTCACAACAGCACAGTGTATATTTCCAGCAATATGTTTGTTTACCAATAGGTTAAAGTGTTATTAGTGAGATGTTAGTTTATGGAATGTTTTCATAATTTAGCAAATATCCACCATTTTGAATTAGCGTCTCGTCGCCGATTGTAGTCATATGAGGAGAGGGCATCCAGAGCTCTCAATGAGCGTTGACATTTAGAAAAACTACCTTTACCAGCCGATTCCAGCTTCCTGCAAGCAAATTACTTCTGTATGAATTTTCTTTATTTATCTTATTTCTCAGGATTCTCTATCACAAAACTGAATGCTATTGGCATAGATTGGAGCACAGTTAGTATGTTCTGTGAACATTTAGCAACAATCCCTGTTGCAATCCGATCAAAAATGGCGGAGCCATATCCAGTATAAGAATGGAACTGTACAGTCGATTTCATTCACGGTTCTTCCTGCACGCCTGGAGATACTAAATCCAAATTGAACTTTGCCATTTGAAAGAGGAGATTTGGCCTGCTCCATATATGTGCAAGTTGGCTATAATAAGGTCATTTATAGGCCTGGTATTCTATATTCTATAATAATATTTCAAATTACATGTGTCCGGATGGCAGAATTCAGTACTGTATCTACACAACATTCTGTTTAATCATCTTCCCTTTATTCATTTGCTTAGATTTTTTGGCAATTTTTCATGTCTGGTCATTTTTAGCATGGTGTTATTCACTGTCAAAGATGCAATGAAAAATCATAATTTATATTCTCCTGTGTTTCATTACAATTTACTCAAGCCTAGTAACATACCCAATATTTCTGACACTGGGAATACATTCACTGAGATCCATAGATGTCCCTGCATACCAATAACATGCAAATGGACCTTGTAGAAGTGCAGCAATCTTCAATTTACTTAGGTCTGTATTTTAGGCGGATTTTCAGAAAAGGGCTAGGGCTTAACAGGTTAAAATATATCAGACTGGTATTGGTATCATGCAGATGTCAAGGTTGTGGTATCGGTATTGGTATCGGAAATTAAAAAAGTGGTATTAATCAAGTCATCCATACTCCACACTGACCCAGGCATTCAGAGCAGAGGTAGCTTTAGTGGAATGAGTGCTGGGGTTCTGGCCTGGACTGGAGTATACCAGGCTAATGACGTCTATCACCCAGTGAGCCAGCCTTTGTTTTGAGAGGGCCTTCCCTAGACCGGCGGCTCCAAAACAGATCAGCAATTGATCCGATTTCCGAACGCTCTCTGTATGCGTCCGATGTAGCGTGACAAGAGCTCTGACCGAAACATGCTCTTTTCCTCCTCATTCTCCTGAGGTGAGGGGTAAGAACCCGTCCAAAGTGATCACCCTTGACCTAAAGGTACTGCTAATGTACTCGGGTACAAAGCTTCGATTTCAGCGCTGCACCGCTTGAGTCCTCCCTGATTAACATGCACTCAGCGGAGACTGACAAAGAGCATGAGTCACTGAATCTCTTAGCACAAGTGACTGCCAGGGGGAGTGCCAGCTTCAGAGAGTGGGAGTATCCTCTAAAGGTTCAAACGGAGCCTATGTTATCACTTTCAGGACCGTGGACAGATCCCTTGATAACATCCGTCTGGGCAGCCCGTGCAGGCTTGTATCTTCTACCCTGTGAAATTCTTTCTTGGGGGTAGATGTCGTTTAGAAAAATGATCAAAGATGGATTGAGGAATGGCACATTATATAGGGGGGGGAGGCGGCTGTAGTGAAGTCTTACTGTGACAAACCCGACGTGGCAAAAGTCAGTTGAATGATGTCTGCCATTCAGGTGATGCCTGGTCATTCACCTGGTTGGCATGTCAGAGGTATTAGGACAGTAAACACACTGCCCAGCGGAGGTGTTTGAATGTTTTGAAGTTACGGGTGGCGGTTAGGGTCTAGGGTCTGCAGTAGGGGTGGGGGAAACATCGATTCGTAGTAGTATCGCAATACTTTGCGTGGCGATACTGTATCGATACAGGGACGCCAAGTATCGATATTTTATTATTCATTTAAAAAAAAAGTATAAGGAAGTTGCATTGTTCATTTCAATACCTGTAATAGTACAGTAGTCCTCCACACACGCACACATGTGCATTCAGTTAAGTTGGAATATGACTGTAATACAAACAGTTCAGTTTGTCAGGTACATGCAACACAGATTACAGTGTTTACATCTGTCTGCTTGAGAAAATGCCATGTTCTGCAATAAAAATGATTGAAGTGAGATGAACAGACTGAACTTTATTTTATTAGATAAAACATGTTGACAAAGTTTTACTTTGCAGTTGAAAAAAGGTAATAAATTAAATTAATAATAATAATTTCGCAATACTCAGCGTATCGCAATGTATTTAGTATCACAATACTATCGTATCGTGACACAAGTATCGCGATAGTATCGTATCGTGAGGTCTCTGGCGATTCCCACCCCTACTGCTCTGCAGTTACCCTGAAACGTGTTTGCCAGTCTGCCCCTGAATGGTGAATGCCCCTGCTTTTCAGTACTATAGTAGTACAAATCAAATCAAATCAAATCAAATTGATTTGTAAGGCCCGACAACACATGCCGTGCACGTCTTCTTTAAACAAGTCAAGAAGAAACATCACAATAAGTCAAGAACAAAACAAGAACACCATAATGTCCAAAATTTTTTAAATAAATGCACCACTGAATGTCGAGGGTTTTTAGTTTCCACGGCACACACACACACACACACACACACACACACACACACACACACACACACACACACACACACACACACACACACACACACACACACACACACACACACACACACACACACACACACACACTTCCTCTTGTCGACAATATTGTGGGCCTACAGCATGATGAACAGTGTTTCTCATACATAAATGTACATGAATGCCCACCACAGTATCAGACAATATCCACCTTAAAAATGGGTTTCCCAATATGGTACAGTCATTTATTAGTAGTACTGTTAAAAAACACACACTCACACATAGGGGATGGGAATTGATCATATTTTATCGATACCGATTCCATTATCGATTCCCTTATCGATTCCGATACATTGTTACATTATATAATTTAAATAAATAAATTGTAAATGAAACATAACTAAGCTGGTTAGAATAACAACATGCGACTTGACATTTCTGATTGTCATTTATTGTTGAGCCCCCATGTCAGAAAAATACAAAAACTGTAAAAAATAATTTTTTTGCATGCATGGCGCTGATATTATAACAATATTGGATTTTACCTTCGGTAACGGAGGGTTGAGGAGATGCAGCACTCGCCCATAGAACATCAAAAAACACGACATTCCTGCACTGCATGCTGTGTTGACAAATGCTTCAGTATTTTGCTAGTAGTTCCCCCCTTGCATGAAATTGACATTTTGCAAATACTACAACTTGCGCTGTTTTCATCTACTTTTGAACGTTTCTTTCTGCCCGCCATGGCTCCGGTCCCAAACAAACTGAAACAGAGTATACAGCGTGAGTTCTCTACGGTGTTACGTTATTGTTTTAAAATGCGCAACTGTCGGGAAAAAAAACATGGCATCGATAAGAGGAATCGATAGTCACGGAGGCATGAGATTCCCCAATGGGAACCGGTTCTTGATTCCCAGCCCTACTCACACTCATGCTGTCCTGTGCGCAGGCTGTCTTAAATACTTCGAAGCTTATGAAAATAAAATTCGATTATAACATTTTTTTAAATAAATGATTTTAAATATAACAAATTTTTTGTTGCAAAATCAACTCTGCCTCTCTTTGTTAATTACAACAAGCAATGCTTTTTGTTATTTAAGATGAGGTCGGACTCGGCACTGACAGATTTGTGTTCATTGTGCTGCTTTTTGTTTGTCTAAGATGTTAAAAGGTTTAAACTTTACAGCGCTGACAAAGTTGAACAAAGTGCTGTACAAGTCCCACAACATAAAAAAATCCACAAAAAATATTTAAATAGATTTTAAATTATTATTATTATTATAATTTTTTATCTCAAAGCTTCAAATTAAAATCAAATCTCGGCCCCGACGCTTCGAATTCCCAAAAAAATATTCGAAGGTCAGCCCTAGTAGTCTTACAGCGTAGTGCCCTTGTCGATTACTATGACGTGATGTGATATTTCTATCTTCTGTGTGGAGCCCAGGAAGAGTAGCTGCTCCCAACAAAAAAAAAAAAAACTAAACTCACACAACAACAACAACAACAACAACAACAACAACAACAACAACAACAACAACAACAACAACAACAGCATGCCCTTCCTCCTGGAGACCTCACCTCACCGTGTCTCTCCTGTCTCTCCTGTCCCTCCAGGTGCTACCTGCTGGATGGGATTTCGAAAGGCGCCTGGCTGAACCGCTCCAGCATCATATTCGCAGGGAACGACAAGTGGTCGGTGGACCCGCGGGTGTCCATCGTGTCCAGCATCGGGGACAAACACGAGTACAGCCTGCAGATACAGAAGGTGGACGTAACCGACGACGGCCAGTACACCTGCTCCATTCAGAGCGAGCGCAACCCGCGGCCAAAGCTCCTCAACCTCATTGTAAAAGGTACGTGTCATCCTTTTTTTTTTAAATGTTTTTGCAAGTGTACGCGTAAAATATGGCTGTTTACATTGTGAATTGACTACAAAGCAGCTACATTGATGTACGGTCGTCTCCTGTTCTTGACACGTCTTTTAGTGTAGAAACATGAATGGCCAGTCATTTGTAGTTAAAACAGCTGTCCTGTGGTGATGAACATACTGTAGTGTACATAGGCGCCCACTTAATGGAGCAGAAGATGCGGGTGCTCTAGGACTATTGAACTTGGGGGAGCAAGCTTGTCTTTTTGCTCCCTCACTTTTTGATCATATCATATGATATAAATATCCCCCCCAATTTATAAATCTTATCGAACCATAACTACGTAATTTCAATCAAATTAATAATACGCAATGACACTTAATAGCAAGTTTTTAAGTTTCCAAAGATTGTGTGACCCCCCACTTTAATGGTTTGATCCAGTGCCCACGGGCGTTTGTCGGCATGACGTATACGACATGTTGGGGGAGGCGGCTTTTTCGAACCTTTTTCGAAATTCAGGCTGGATATTGGATAACATTGTGACTCGCGAGGATTATTCTTCGGCGTTTACATTAAAATGGAGCAAATCATCACGTAAGTCGAACACTGTGACTGTATACTAAATGCGCAAACAGATTGAAACTGAATATTTCTCGTATGGTGAGCCTCGGCGCTGAACCGAGTGAATCCAGAGATACGGGATGGTGCGCACTGCGCAGGCGCTGTGATCACCCAACGACGGAAATAATGCCGCTTTGAGCAGTTTATAAAAAAAATATAAAAAATATTTATTAGCAACGCCGAGCTTTCAAACCATCCCGTATCTCTGTGCGAACCCCTCGTGCAACTGTGAGCACCTTTGTAATGTCTCTGTGATACTTGTATAACGAACGGTTCGGCCAGAACCAGTCCTTCATGGTAAATCTAGGTTGGTTTCCCATTGAGGAGCAAGTGACTGTGGATTCACTCGGTGCAGCACAGACCCTGATGTAAACAAGACAAACGTCTTTCTCTGGTCTGCATCCCCTTAACAATTGTGTGTATTGAGCCGTACTGTATTTTACCCATTCTGCAATCTGTTAAATAAAGTTTTCATTCATTCAGCCGCCGCGCTCACTGGGGCTATTGATAGCGTCAATTAGTTGTTGTTGTTGTTGTTGTTGGTGCGGCGGATGTGAACGGGGCTGGAGGGGCTTTGGGAGGATGGGAAAGTTATTATTATTATTATTATTATTATAATAGTAATTGGCTATCATACGTGCCTAGCTAGCGTTAGCTAAAAGAGCCCTCGCAGTGAAGTTATTATTATTATAGCTATCATACTGCAATATAAACTGAGTTTTATAATGAAAAGAGCAGCTTTATTTTGGTCAAGATTGAAGGCTCTATATTGCAGGAAATTGCACATACAGGTGTTCATTAAATGTAAAAAAATCTGCCGTGGAGGGGGTCGTGCCGGACCCCCTCCAAACCACCCCTTGCAAAAAAAAAAAAAAAAAAAAATAACAAAAAAAAGAATAAAAAAAATACTTGCACCCCCACTTTCAACTATAACTAGGCGGCCATGATAGCCTAAGGACTGGGGCGAGTTCCGTCCTTGAGGCATTTGCAGTTGCATTGAAGTCGTCTACAGTAGTGACATCAAAGTGTGCGTTAGGAACTGGAGACTAATACTCTTTATTTAACGTGACCAACATGTAACCAACACACTACAGCAGTCAACATAATTGTGTTAATGGTATGACCGCTTGCTCGGGGTGTCGGTTAGGTCGGCGCCTAACGATATTTTCGTCAGGTTAGTGAGTCAATATTTTTGTATTACTCAACCGCACACATGAGTCCTAGCCTTGGTATGATGAAACACCACGGTCCTATCTTGAACCCTCAAGAACACATGCCCAAAAGCTAAACATATAGCAATAAAACACCAAACAACAGATCGATCTCAATGAAATTATGTGTATTTTGAGGCAAAATGCAAAAGACTTGGGAGAAAACGGCCCCAAAACAAACACAAATAATATTCACTTCAAAAGTTCCACAATTGGTTCAGTTCAGGAAACCAAGATAATACTGCTCACGGATTTCACCAGAGTTATTGGACACCTTAAGCACATGCTATTGTGCATTTACACACATTAAACACATGTTATTGGACATTTAAACACATTAAACACATGTTATTGGACATTTAAACACATTAAACACATGTTATTGGACATTTAAACACCTTAAGCACATGCTATTGGGCATTTAAACACATTAAACACATGTTATTGGACATTTAAACACATTAAACACATGTTAATGGACGTACAGGACGGTCTCACCACCTCCCTGTAGCTCTTACATGACGGTCTCACCACCTCCCTGTAGCTCTTACAGGACGGTCTCACCACCTCCCTCCCTGTAGCTCTTACAGGACGGTCTCACCACCTCCCTGTAGCTCTTACAGGACGGTCTCACCACCTCCCTGTAGCTCTTACAGGACGGTCTCACCACCTCCCTGTAGCTCTTACAGGACGGTCTCACCACCTCCCTGTAGCTCTTACAGGACGGTCTCACCACCTCCCTGTAGCTCTTACAGGACGGTCTCACCACCTCCCTGTAGCTCTTACAGGACGGTCTCACCACCTCCCTGTAGCTCTTACAGGACGGTCTCACCACCTCCCTGTAGCTCTTACAGGACGGTCTCACCACCTCCCTGTAGCTCTTACAGGACGGTCTCACCACCTCCCTGTAGCTCTGTGCCATCTTGGATTGCAACACTTCCAATAAGGAATGGATTGGTTCAGTGAGGTGTGTGTCTATGACGCGTGCGCGCGTGTCTGTGTGTGTGCCATATTGATGTGCCAAAATATAATAACTTCCCGTGATAGCATAAAATAAAGAATATATATATATAATTTTTTTAAGATTGATCTGGGATTTTATAATTCGATATCAGAATATGCTAATTAAGATTTGAATCATCTGTGAAGTCAAGGTGTGTGCAACTGTGTGCTCCCTGCTCATGAACATTTGGTTGGTTCATTTTAAGTGGGTTTACATTCTATCTTAAGATATTATGGGATGCTTTGATGTCACGACCCATCCTCCTCCTCACATCTGTGCTCGTTGCCAAACTGTCATTATTTTCCAAGATCTTGTTTGTTCTCTATTACATGGATCATGTAACCAACACCAACACAGTCAAGCATATGGGGATGTGACAATTATTCTCCCATTGTTCGGGTAGCTAATGGCCACAGGTGTATCCAGGACCATCTGTCCATTGGCATGTTTACCCCAGACAAGAAGAACCACTCTTGGAGACTTTCTGCTTGATGTACTATTGTTTATTTTTCAACTGAAACACCTTCGATGGAGGCAGATCTACCTTGTTGTAGGGTATACTGTGCGTTGTCTTATTGTATGCTATGTTACACTGAATAAAGAGTGCTGTGGCGTCATTTATTATATCACTTAAAGCAGGGCTTGACATTAAGGCTTGTCCTATTGTCCGGGACACGTAATGAAAAATGGTCGGACAAGCATAATACAATTTAACTTGTCTGACTGGACAAGTAAAGAAATATGTATGTATATATATATATATATATATATTAAACTAGATAAGACTCGTGCACATCTGGTTGGACCCCGACTGGAGGTGCAGGTCAGCGCAAGAGAGATAAATAAACTAAAAGGAGAAAACCTTCAAGGGAAAGAAGGGACCGCACACTCCACAGGACTCGTTTTTGCTTATTTATTGTTGCACAACACGTTTCGCTATCGCTTCCTTTAAATCATTGAACGTAGATAGAGAGATAGAGAGAGAGAGAGAGAGAGAGAGAGAGAGAGAGAGAGAGAGAGAGAGAGAGAGAGAGAGAGATAGAGATAGAGAGAGATAGAGCGATAGATAGAGATATAGAGAGAGAGAGAGAGAGAGAGAGAGAGAGAGAGAGAGAGAGAGAGAGAGAGAGAGAGAGAGAGAGAGAGAGAGAGAGAGAGATAGAGATAGAGATAGAGATAGAGAGAGAGAGAGAGAGAGAGAGAGAGAGAGAGAGAGAGCGAGAGAGAGAGAGATGGGGAGAGCGTACAAGAGAGCCAGCCAGTTTTGTTTTAAGTTTGCGTTTTTGAGCATCTAAGCTGCCGTATGTGATGACGTCACACTCGTACGTCAACACATGAACAGTTGAACACACGGAGATGGAAACTGGATGCCCGATATAAAGAAACTAATAAATATGAAGTTATCTTTGAACCTCTGTTGTCAAGCCTCGTCAATATAACCCCCCCCCCCCCCCCCCCCATTCCTCACGAATGGAACTGGTGTCATGGAGTCCGCTTTGATCGTTTCCAGGGTTAGCGGCTAATGCTAGTTAGCTTAGCCTAGTTAACTTAGTTAGCAGCTAACGTTAGCCCATTGCTCGCATCAATTAAATTGCATGTCATTGAAGGGCCACACTGGTCTGTGTCTTTAATGAAATGAGAGGAAAACTCTGGCTAAAGCAAGTCTCATCTCAGCCGCAGCGGTTTAATGGCGTGACAACATATACTCGATGTTCACGATATAGTAATTTACTACATCTCATGTAGAACAAGCCGCGATACATCGAGTATACTCAATATATATCGCCCAGCCCTAGTTGACCGTAATGCACATTCAGCACTATCAGTCCCTCCCTAGCTTCCTGTTTTTACAGGAAATGCATACATATGTGGAATCAAATAACATTCTGCTAGCCGTTTCATGGGGACTTTAAGATATTTAAATGCAATTGTGCACATTGTAATCACAAGACATGTTCCACTATAACCAGTTCCATGCAGTTAAATGTTGAAACCATGCAGTTGTATACAACGGTGTGATTTTCACCTGTAACGCTGAGACTGCAATTTAAATACCCTTGTTTATTCACTGAACCACGGAATCACCATTTGACCCAAGTTACAATCTGGGTCAAAGAAATGATGCAGCACAGAAACAAGCACTATCAATAAGAAACACCTTCACTATCACAAATCACCAGGCTCTGGAAGAAACACGTTCACTATCACAAATCACTATCAACAAGAAACACACTCACTATCACAAAGCACTAGCTCTGGAAGAAACACATTCACTATCACAAATCGCTAGGCTCTGGTTCACTATCACAAATCACTAGGCTCTGGAAGAAACACATTCACTATCACAAACCACTAGGCTCTGGAAGAAACACATTCACTATCACAAATCACTATCAACAAGAAACACACTCACTATCACAAAGCACTAGCTCTGGAAGAAACACATTCACTATCACAAATCGCTAGGCTCTGGTTCACTATCACAAATCACTAGGCTCTGGAAGAAACACATTCACTATCACAAATCACTAGGCTCTGGAAGAAACACATTCACTATCACAAATCACTAGGCTCTGGAAGAAACACACTCACTATCACAAAGCACTAGCTCTGGAAGAAACACATTCACTATCACAAATCGCTAGGCTCTGGTTCACTATCACAAATCACTAGGCTCTGGAAGAAACACATTCACTATCACAAACCACTAGGCTCTGGAAGAAACACATTCACTATCACAAATCACTATCAACAAGAAACACACTCACTATCACAAAGCACTAGCTCTGGAAGAAACACATTCACTATCACAAATCGCTAGGCTCTGGTTCACTATCACAAATCACTAGGCTCTGGAAGAAACACATTCACTATCACAAATCACTAGGCTCTGGAAGAAACACATTCACTATCACAAATCACTAGGCTCTGGAAGAAACACATTCACTATCACAAATCACTAGGCTCTGGAAGAAACACATTCACTATCACAAATCACTAGGCTATGGAAGAAACACATTCACTATCACAAATCACTAGGCTCTGGCCGCCCGACATACAATCCATTTTTCAGAGGCCCTTCTGTGAATATAGTTGAGTGTCCCTGCTCTCATGGGCTGGATGACTGGAGACAGTATATGTAGTTTGTAATGAAGTCTTCCCCATGGTTGCCTCAACCTGACAGGTAAAGATAAAGCCACAGTGTTATTCTCCTGAACAGCTCGACTCTGTGAAGTTTCGACTCAGTGTTATTGATATTGCATCTGACTGCCACTGGGTATCTTTTAAGGTGCAACAGGGGCACGAATTGTATTTGATCTCGATTCATATCTTAACAAGGTCAATAAATCCATTCGTGCCTTATGGAAAGCGGCGCTGGGTGTCTGATGTGCGTGCGGAGAGCTAATTGACGACAGCGCCCGGCGACGAGCAGAATAATTGTTACTTGTTGGGGTAATAGGGCTGGGGGCTGGTGGAGTTTGTATGTTAATGCATGAGCGCCCCAGACAATGGGGTAAACTGCACAAGAGGAAAATGGCCCTATTGAAAATCCATCTTCCAAATGCCATGTTCTATTCCTTTAACAGGATGATGCCAAGATTTACAGCAATTATGGCCGACTTGGCTCCTCTGAACGCGTTATGTTTCGGCAGGGAATAGCGATGAGAATGCAACATTATCAATCAAGCTGTCAAAAAGAAAATACAGTGGGCCATATTCTCGTCTTGTTCAGGGGGTTTCATTCTGGAATTTATTTGCCTCGTCCTAATCAGAGAACCCATGCTGGGGGTTGGATAGTATTTACTATTTAGTGCATAGCACGCGTAAAACTGATGTGAATACTATTTGTCATGCAGAGTTTGCGATGGATATAAATAGGGGGGCGGGAGGGTGGGGGGGCACTGGGTGTCTTCCTCCACATGACGGTACAGCATTGAGCTGAAGAGTGCTTTAACTCATCCCTCTAGTAACAATACCATCCTTTGTTCCGATTCAATGCCACAATGTTGAATTAACTCGACTGGTAACGTCTGGCAGCTAGAGTTGTTCCGATACCGATACCAGTATCGGAAATGCCGCCGATACTGCCTAAAACGCTGGTATCGGTATGGCGAGTACACGTACATTCTAACCTCCGATCCCATTACGTCATTTATCTCCTGCGGAGAGTGAGGATTATAAAATGAACGTGTTTTAAAGTGTGATGCTGTTTGTCATTTTAACAGCAGATACACTTTCTTAAATTCCATTGTCCCCGACAGAGCGTGTGACGGGGAGCTCGGACGGGATGTGTTTTGCTTGCTGGTGTTATGATAGCATAAGCTGAAAAGCTAGCTAGTTGGAACAACATCCGCTTTAACGTTACATCAAATCAGATGATCGCCTGTCCTTTCTCCAGGACCTGACACTGTCCGTCTATCAACAATAATGCACCCACGGTGAATCGTATTTAAGTCAAGTAGCTACTGACTAGCGTTAGCTGACTAACGTTATCAAATGACAATGCGGGGAAGACGAGCTAGGTCAGCTAGCTTAGCTTGATAACGGTACCGTGGCTAAAGTTGGTGCTATTCATAATCCAGCAATAATGGCTGCAGACCTGCAAGCAAAGTACAGCAAGTTCCAAGTGCCAAAGGATAAGAGTCTGAGGCGGAGTCTCAAAAGAGAATATTGAATATTTATTTTGCATCGAAAATCACAACATGAACGTTACTACTAGCCTCTGCTACTAACAGACTGGGTAGCGAGTGCAACACTGTCTAACGTCTGTGCGGATCATTGGAGTAGGGTATATCTGCAGTGCCGCAACCCCATACTCATTGATTAATGATACTAATACTAATCTATACAATCACCTGTTGTTGAATAAATACCATTACTTTCTAGTTATTACAAAAAAAACAGTATATATAAAACAGTATCTGTAAAAAACATTTTTTAAATGTTTAATTTATATAATATATATATATATATATTTTTTTTTTATGTATGTATTGGTATCGGATCAGTATCGGTATCGGCCGATACCCAAAACTTAGGTATCGGAATCGGATCGGGAAGGAAAAAATTGTATCGGAACATCTCTACTGGCAGCCACGGGACTCGTTCAGCTAACGTTAGTTAAGGTTTTTTACCGTGACGCGTGGGCATACAGGAATGGCGAGGATGTAAAGCAAGTTAGACACATTTATTTACATAGAAACAGCGCGACTCACAAGAGGAGTTGTCACATGATGTAGGACGCAGGGCTGAAGAGCTATGTCATAGCTTCTTAGGGCTGACCTTCAAAGCTTTTTCTGGCCATCGAAGCTTCTGGGCCCAAGATTCGATTTTAATTCGAAGCTTCAACAATAATAATAAAAAAAGAAAATAAATGTAAAAAAATATATATATATATTATAATTTTTTAAAATGTTCTTATGTTGTGGGACTTGTACAGCACTTTGGTCAACTTTGTTGTTTTTAAATGTGCTCTATAAATAAAGTGGATTGGATTCATTAATTAAATTAATAATGAGTCGCTGTCTGGGCGGCTGCTCTCCGTTACACAACCAACGTCATTACATTACATAATTATGTTGCAACCTTCGTCTATAAAGCAAACAATTATATAAATATTTATATGTAGTTAATATAGACAAAAGGCAGAATTCGACTTAATTAAGCATGTTTTATTAACACTTTGGATGCCACGCCTCCCCGTCTCAAAACCTTGTTGCGTGCCACCACCCACTTCAATGATAGCGCTCTCATATTTGCGAACGCATGATAAACTACATCTTAAATTATGGCTATGTGTCTAATCTGGCCGTCGCTTATAAATGACTTGTTTGCAGTCAACATTGTCGAAACGGATAGTTTTGTAATCGGTTAATTTCCGTTTTATACCATTTTGAAAAACGCTTGTTTCTTGAAACTTCCAGAAGATTTCAGAAGATTCTGTGATAAACACCCTTTACTGTAATACACAAAACACGTTGTAATTTTTCGGCCTCAGTGGCCAGGAGTAACGCGTGGGAGGCTCACACTGCCCCCGCTACTTCCTGTTTCCGCCGCACCGGCGTCACCCAACCGACCTGTAGGGGTCGCTGTCCACAACGTCCAATCTCCACCGGCTTTCCCACCCTCTAACACTTGCCAATTGTGTTAGTATGACGACCGGCCAAGCCGGTAGCAACGCAGAGAGCTGGGCTCGATACCAGCGTATCCTGCGTTAGTGGCGAGCGCCTTGCCCACTGCGCCACTCAGCCACCTTTCTCCTGCATTTCAATAAACAATAAATGTTGAATATATAAATGAATATAGTTTTGTCTAGATATTAATCACCAACCATGCACCAATGCCCGCGAGTAGCCGAGCCTATAAGCCAGCGTCTCCCTGCTTGCCAGCTAGCCTCATCTCACTGGTGCATAGAGACACACTGCTGGCTACTGAGAGTTGTGTTGTTGTGTGCAGTTGTGAGTAGAAGACCACAGCCCTGTGTTACAGTGCATGAACGACCAGAGGAATTTATACGTGGATTTATACGTGGATATCATGAAGAGATTCAAGTCAAAGTTAATTTCTCAACATGCTCTTCATCAGACGGCTATAGTTTTATCACCATGCTCTTCATCAGCAGACTAGAGTTTTATCACCATGCTCTTCATCAGAAGACTAGAGTATTATCAACATGCTCTTCATCAGAAGACTATGGTTTTATAAACATGCTCTTCATCAGAAGACTATGATTTTATAAACATGCTCTTCATCAGAATACTATGGTTTTATCAACATGCTCTTCATCAGAAGGCTCTAAGCAACACTCATCAAAAGGCCTAGATATATCACTGCATGCTGCACTCTCCATGGTGCTGAAACCTTTGTCTCGGATTTAGCAAATTATGTTTTGGGAGAGGTAGGCTAACATTAAGGTGCCCAGTAACAACTATAAAGACATAACTTATTAGCCTACAATGTATTTTCTGTTTCTGCTGTTTAAATTGTCTCTAGTTTAATGCAGTTGTTTTCAATTATACACATGCTAAGCTATTTAAGCTATTTACAGCAGAGCAGAATGGTTGGATCTCTCCTCTCAGGCATTTCCAGTGTGACACTGAAACTGCACAGCTACTGAACCCCGGCGGTTGCTGGCATTTATATTGCGGCCTGCAGTCCCCTTTAGGCTACGCTGCTTTGATAAATGAGCTAATCTCAATGATTCTATTTAGATCAAACGATGTAAACATTATTCTTTACACAAGTATTCAGTATTACTTTAATACAAGCTCGGCAGAATCGGCACGCTGTTAAAGGCACACTCTTAAAGGAGCAGGCAACACCCTAATCTACTTTTATCACATTTTAGAACCTTGAGGGACAAATGGATAGATTATCAAACATGTTTAAAATAGTTTTGGGACTCCTACGACCTTATAATTTTTTTCTAATCACGATCGCGGGTAAACTTGCATGTCATAATAATAAAAAATATATATACAGGTATATAAAAAATAATAATAAAAAAAGAATTAATATAAATTTTTTTGAATAGAAGTGCGGTACCACCGACATTAGATGTGACACACAGTCTGGAACAGGGTTTCAAAGGGTGGGCAATACTGCCACCTAGCAGGATCTGGCCGGTATTGCACTCTCGGGGTCTCAGTATGTCTTTCAACTGTAACATAGAGGTCCGTGAGACTGAATAGAACATTAAAATCGAAAAAAAAGAAAACGGACCAAATAACGGTTGGCGAGCAAACACGTATACATACGTGAATGGCACAGAACAAGTTAAAAAGAAGGCTCATTACATTCCCAGCCACTCTATATATATATACATGTGCAGCTCAATACATTAGAATATCGTGGAAAAGTCCATTTATCTCAGTAATTCAATAAAAAAAGTTAAACTCTCATATATTATAGATTCATTACACACAAAGTGAAATATTTCAAGCCTTTATTTGTCATCATTTTGAAAAGTATGGCTTACAGCTAAATGAAAACCCAAAATTCAGTATCTTAGAAAATTGGAATATTACACAATATTATGTAATATAATATATATATATATATAATATAATATTATAATATATGAATTTTTTTTTGAATATAGAAATGTCTGCATTCTGAAAAGTGTGTTCATGTATGATCACTCAGTACTTGGTTGGGGCTCCTTTTGCACGGATTGCTGCATCAACACGGCGTGGCATGGAGGCGATTAGCCTGTGGCACTGCTGAGGTGTTATGGAAGCCCAGGTTGCTTTGATAGTGGCCTTCAGCTCGTCCGCATTGTTGGGTCTGGCGTCTCTCATCTTCCTCTTGACAATACCTCATAGATTCTCTATGGGGTTCAGGTCAGGCGAGTTTGCTGGCCAATCAAGCACAGTAATACCATGGTCATTAAACCAGTTATTGCTACTTTTGGCAGTGTGGGCAGGTGCCAAGTCTTGCTGGAAGCTGAAATCAACATCTCCATAAAGCTTGTCAGCAGAAGGAAGCATGAAGTGCTCTAAAACCTCCTGGTAGACGGCTGCGTTGACTTTGGACTTGAGAAAACACAGTGGGCCAACACCATCAGATGACACGGCACCCCAAATCATCACTGACTGTGGAAACTTCACACTGGACCTCAAGCATGAATGAATGAATGAAAACTTTATTTAACAGATTGCAGAATGGGTACAATACAGTACGGCTCAATACATACAATTGTTAAGGGGATGCAGACCTGAGAAAGACGTTTGTCTTGTTTCCATCAGGGTCCCCCATTTTCAATTCATATAGACATATATGACATACATGACATACAGATAGTCAGTACTGCTACATCTATACATTTATGACATACCAGATTTGCAAATACAGTACTGTTTGTGATACAGAAGGAGTCAAGAAAAGGGAGTATATACATTTTGACGTAGAAACTGTACATTGGAGGAGGTTGGGTGGGGGGGGTTGGGTACATTGGGATATTGACAACCATACTGGGTAATTTACATTGGAGGTGGTTGGGGGGGGGGGGGGGGGGGGCGGGGGGCACACTGTATAAACAAGTAACACTGTACATTGAGGGGGGGGGGGAGGAGACACTGTACAAACAAACACAATTGTACATTGAACTATTGACAAAACCATACTAGGTAAATGACTGTACATTGGAGGGGGTTGGGTTAGGATATTTACAGGGGCCAGTGTTGAATTGCAGTCTCCCGTAGGTGTCCCTTTAGAGAGGTTTTGAAAGTGGGTAGTGATCCACATTCCTTTACAGCTTTGGGTAGGGCGTTCCACATTGATGTGGCATAATTGCGAAACGTGTTTAGTCCCTTATTTGAGCCGAATCTGGGTTTAACATGATTTGTGGAGCTCCCTCTGGTGTTGTGATCGTGGTATTCACTGACCTTTGGGAAGTATTTTGACATGTACATGGGTACCTTGGTCGTGTAGTGTATCTTGTAGACCAGGCCCATTGCAAGTTGTTGTACTCTGTCGTCTACTCTAAGCCATCCTAGGTTGTCAAAGTGGGCAGGGGTGAGGTGGGTTCTAGGAGTAAGGTCAAGCAGTAGTCTGACCAGTTTGTTTTGAGATGTTTGTAATTTTGTTTTTAGCGCCTTTGAGGTGCTTTGGTACCATGAGGTGCAAGCATAGTCGTAGTACCCCTGAATGAGTGCTCCTGCCAGAGTCTTCAGGGTGTTCTTGTTTACCAGAGAGGAGATCCGGTACAAGAATCGAGTTCGTTGGTTGACTTTTTTTATTACATTGGATGCCATTTTGTCACAGGAGAGATTAGCCTCTAGGATGGAACCCAGGTAGGTAATTTCATCTTTCCTTGTGACAATATTGTCACCCACTGTAACTGAGAAGCCGTCGGTCTTGCTGAGTTTGTTATTTGAACCGAAGAGAATGGACTCTGTTTTGCCCATGTGTAATGATAGTTTGTTATCAGCGAGCCATATGCAGATTCTGCCTAGTTCCGAGCTGAGGGTTTTTTCAACCTGTAACTTGTTCTTGTCAGAGACCAGCAGGGCTGAGTCGTCCGCAAACAGGAACAAGTTGCAGTCACAAGCTGACGACATGTCATTTGCATAAATTAGGAACAGTAGCGGTCCTAGTATGCTTCCTTGTGGAACACCACAGCTCACTGTGAGGGGGGGGGATAGGGTACCGTTTACCTCCACCATCTGTTCCCTCCCCTCAAGGTAGGATTGCATCCAGCTCACTGATAGACTATCAAAACCAATTGCTTGCAACGTGGATGATGTGCCTCTCCACTCTTCCTCCAGACTCTGGGACCTTGATTTCCAAATGAAATGCAACATTTACTTTCATCTGAAAAGAGGACTTTGGACCACTGAGCAACAGTCCAGTTATTTTTCTCCTTAGCCCAGATAAGACGCTTCTGACGTTGTCTCTGGTTTAGGAGTGGCTTGACAGGAGGAATGCGACAGCTGTAGCCCATGTCCTGGACACGTCTGTGTGTGGTGGCTCTTGATGCTCTGACTCCAGCCTCAGTCCACTCCTTGTGAAGCTTCCCCAAATTCTTGAATGGGCTTTGCTTGACAATCCTCTCAAGGCCGCGGTTTTCCCTGTTGCTTGTGCACCTTTTCCTACCACACTTTTTCCTTTCACTCAACCTTCTATGGAGCTGCTTGGATGGACAGCACTCTGTGAACAGCCAGCTTCTTTAGCGATGACCTTTTGTGGCTTACCGTCCTTGTGGAGCGTGTCAATGACTGTCTTCTGGACAACTGTCAAGTCAGCAGTCTTCCCCATGATTGTGTAGCCCACTAAACCAGAATCAAATACAATTTAAAGGCTCAGGAAACCTTTGCAGGTGTTTTCAGTTAATTATCTGATTAGAGTGTGACACTGTGATACTACAATATTACATATTTTCACAATATTCTAATTCTGTGAGATACTGAATTTGGGGTTTTCATGAGCTGTAAGCCATGATCTTCAAAATTAAAACAAATAAAGGCTTGAAATATTTCACTTTGTGTGTAATTAATCTATAACCTATAAGAGTTTCGCTTTTTGAATTGAATTACTGAAATAAATGAACTTTTCCACAATATTCAAATTTATTGAGCTGCACCTGTATATATATTTATGTAGGGGGCTGATGCACGCCACCACCACCACCACTATCCCCTCCCACAACTCCACACCATGTTGAAACCATCTTTTCCTTTTGTGTTGTTGTTGTTGTTGTTGTTGTTGTTGTTGTTGTTGTTGTTGTTGTTGTTGTTGTATGTTTTGTCAAAACTGTGAATTGTTAATCATTACCTGTCAAGGCGCATGCTTGTGTGTGTACACGTGCCTTCTCGCGGAGAACAGAGGGATTTTTTGGTTCCCAGACGAGACGCAGCAGAGGGAAGAGGCTCTGTCATGTCGACGGGCTCCTGGGACGGGGGTCTTGCTTCTCATCCGCTGAAGGGCGGCGGAAAAGGAAAAAGCCCGGGGAAGTAGAATGGCGGAGACATCCATACTCAGATTTTTCTTTTTTTCTTTCCTTTTCATTCGATCCCCCCCGCCAGCAGTCCAAGCATTTCAACCGACGTTAACAGTATCAACCCGCGCCCCATGGAAGGTTCCCTGCGACGCAAGCTCCACCACACAGTTTGCAACAGCAGGGATCTCTAGTTGGCACCAGACCTCCCTATCGCTTCAACACACGCCGTTGCATTAAAGGGTATTGGATGTGTGAGGTGGGGGCGGTGGATGTGGCTATGACTGCTCCCTCGCCTCTCAGAATCATTTAATCTCCGCATGACATTTATCCCCCTCGGAGACCTCGTGTCACCTCCACAAATTAGACTTTTGCATCTGTGCCACTCCCCTCCCCCGGCTTTAGTGCCATTAAACAGCACCCGGGAGACGCCGGGAAATCATTGAATTCAAAACGCTTTATTGCTTAGGCATCGATGCTCAGAGGGTTGCCTTGGAATAAAAGGCCACATTTCGCATTACCTTTTATCCGTCGGCTTGCGTTGTGTGTGTGTGTGTGTGTGTGTGTGTGTGTGTGTGTGTGTGTGTGTGTGTGTGTGTGTGTGTGTGTGTGTGTGTGTGTGTGTAGGTGTGTGTGTGTGTTGTGTGTGTGTTTGTTTGTGTGTGGGGGGCGGGCACGTCATTTTCCCTATTGTGTTGAGAGTGACAAATATAGCCACTATCTCGGCTGAATTCACACCAGCAGGTTAGGCCACATGAGGATATGTCCGCAGCAGTTACTAAACTCATAACAGCACCGATGTTTACAGGGGACCTTCGTTGCATTTAATTTTACGTATGAAAACAAAAAAACAAAGTGGTTAAATGGAAAATAAATAGATAGAGGCATAACAAGCTTAGCAAAAACAAAAACAGAATAATCACTGACAGTAACGGTATGCCTAATGAGAGAGATTAGCCTAAATGAGGGAAGCATCGGTGCAACAGTACGGCCACTGAAACAGAGTCATTTCAAACATACTGTAGCATGACTCACAGTGCAGACTTATCACCCAAGATACCTGATGTGGTTTTGTTCCGTAGTATCGTAGTTTTTTCCAACCTGAACGCTGCGTGGCTCTTAATCTGCACTCGTCCCGTATCGTTACACTTTAACTGCAACAACTGGTCTGGGAAAACTGCACTAGTTAGCTAACACTAGATTAAATGTGGATCATTGTGGCGGACTGATACCCGCTCTTCTAGGCTAAATCTACAGATGCCTTTTCCAAAATTACGAAGATGTATCACATCGCTAGAGCTAACAACAAAATGAGCTACAGAGAGGGGGCGGGGTGTTCTGAGAATGAGAGAGCCAGCTGCCTTTGAGAGCAAAACAACGGTGTGTGTGTGGGGGGGGGGGGGGGGGTGGGGGGGGTTAATATTATCTGGGTATGCCAGAACACCGGATAACCGTCCGGTAATACCACCCAACACAGTAAGCCTACAGCAAGTGTGAACCAAAACATGTACATGTGTGTGCGCGCGTGATTAGAATAGCATTCATGCACAGTGATACAGTTAATAGAAATAAACCTGGATTTCATCAAATAGTGGCAGACGTGGTGTAACACTCACAATAACAACATGGTGCTTGAAAAATATGAACACCCGACTGCATGAATGTAATTCTTTCAACGTCTATAGCGGTAATACACTGCACCCCCAAAACTCAGGAAGTTATTAACCTCTTAAGCATACCCCCCATTTTGCAGAAAACTAAAGCAATTTTGCAGATAAGTCCAAAGTTTATAAAAATCCCACCGAAAATGAGTTTCTTAGAAAGGTTTTTGTAATGTGTGTACTGCAATAATTCAGTGTGATTATCCAAAATGGCCGCCCACTTCAATTCATTCAGACGCTCGAGTCAGGACAAAGGACTTCTTTGTCACCTTCCCCCACTCTCACCCGCCCGTCTGGGATCGCTTTCGGAGCAGTGGTGGTCAATCATTTTCGCCATCAGCGGTGACCATATATAGTCGGATGTGATCACTTGAAGGAGCGGCCTGTCAAATGACGCTCGCCGGATATATCGCTGTGTAACTCGATACCCGAAGCCTGCAATAGGTTGAGTGTGGTGGCGATCGAAAGGTGGCAAATTCAACTTTCAAACGGTGTATTGGATGATCGGTGAAAAATGCAGCCCATAGCCGACAGACGAGAGCAAAGTGTATGAGGCCCGTCGAACATTAACTAATTCAGAGCCACGCCCATTTGACCATATTAGGGCTAGCGTGCCAGTAAGGAAGTCAATGGGAGGTCGGGGAAATTTGCGAACGCCTAAACTATATCTTAAATTATGGCTATGGGTCTAAAACACCCCTCGCTTATCAATGACTTGCTTGCAGTCAACATGTACGAAACGGATTGTTTTTTCATTGGTACATTTCCGTTGTATACCGTTTTGAATACGAGTATAGTTTTGGAGATTTTGGAGAATTCCAGAGAAATCCGCGATAATAGCCCATTACTGGAATACACAAAACATGTTGTAATTTTTCGTCTGATTTATGAATCGTTTCCAAATAAACGCTAGATTATCGATAGTATGTGTACTTATGCACGCTAGAGAAGCACGCTGAAAAATCGATTATCCATGCCGTGGATACGGCTAACGTTATGCACGCACACACACACGCACGCACGCATGCACGCACGCACGCAGATGTTCTGATGAAAAATTTATGGATATTGCTAATAAAAGAAATAACAATTAAAACCCGAGTTTTCTCTGGTTTTGGCACTCAACGCGTGGCGAGTTAACCCGACTAATCTTGTGGTCGGCACTGAATGGGTTAGGAGGTTAAATAACTTCCTGTTCGTTTGCACTTGGGTGCACTTGGCATTGGGCTCGATGCACTGCCGGTCACATCCAATTACACCCTACGTCTAAATCTTTGCATTTAAAAAAGTAAAAGGTTTAAGCCTATATCCACTGGCTCTGATAGTATCTAACTATAACGTGCGATTTGACTGATGGGTTGGGGCTCATCTAGCCCAGGAAGTATGTTAATCATCTCTCTTATGCAGTACTGGCCCATTTACAGTCTACTCTGACCACCATCTAAGGGGAATGTTGGGGGTTGGGGGCGGGTGCAAGATTGATATCAGGCCCCAACCCGTGGCTCCCCACACACTGCATGACTACACACTTCCTCTGGAAGCCATCTTCTCCACCACCCCCCACCCACTCTCTCTGTTAATTAAGATTGCATGCGTGATAAAGTATTAAGTATGCACAGCGCCTTTCATCTAAGAATATCTTGTCACATTGAAGGAAGAGACAGAGTCAGGCATTCCTCCGCCCACACATGGCTTCTGCTACAGCAAAGTTTTGTCACTCAAAAATATACCCAGGCTCAGTAGAACACGTTGAACTCTCGCCAACGTGGAGGATGATTGGATTGTGTTACTGGGCTAAACAAAGGCCCACTTGGAGTTGAAACGTCATCTATTTGTATGTAATTAAATGAAGGATGTGTTGGAGTGTAATGTTGCCCGTCCTACGCTCTCTTCATTTCTAGGACCTGAAAGTGTGAGTTATTATATCCTCATGACGTGTCTCAGGTTGAGATGTCAGTGATACCGAAGACCGATTATATTTATAGATACTTGTCTTCACTAGCCAGGGTTTAGCCGTGCTGTGGCCTGTCTGTCACACAGTAAGCATCTCCATTGTCTTTATAACCTGGCCAAAGCTGGCTGAGACTGTTATAGCATCATGGTTTAGCTTGTGCACCACAGTTGGTGGTGTGAATTTTGAAGTTTACAAGAAATGCAATGGAGACACAAACTCAACCATACCATACCATGCTATACCATGGCTAGCCCCAGTCAAGATGAGCATAGCTAATGGAGATACAAAGCCAACCATACCATGCCATGCTAGACCATGGTTAGCCCCAGTCAAGATGACCATAGCTAATGGAGATTAAGGCATTAAATGGCAAAAATGGTCCACTTTTATCCAAAGCCCTTTACAATTGTGTTCCTCACATTCACACATTCACACATTGATGGCAGAGGCGACCATGCAAGGTGCCAACCTGCTCATCAGGAGTAATTAGGGGTTATGTGTCTTGCTCAAGGACACTTCAACACACTGCCAGGAGGCGCAGGAATCAAACCGGGAACCTTCCGATCACCAGACAACATTCTACCTCCTGATTCACACTGTAAATAAATACATAACTCTGTGTCCAATGTACTTATTGAATAGTAATAAAGTACTATTTATAGTATGTAACACCACATGTGTGTAAGAGTTCAATGAATGAATGTTTCCACAGCATCATGAGGGGACATGGTTACAATTTGCCCACATTTCCATTCAATTTGGATTTAACACTCCATTAGTACAACCCCCACAGTACAGTCTCAGTCCAGTAGTCTTAACTCATTGATTGTTGAGTAGGTCTTTTTTAGCTACACCTAATCTTAAAATGGATGGATATCGACTGTCTTGTATTGACTAGGCTATACTTAGCATGCATGGCTTAGCATTTCTCAAAAGATCAGCCACCCAAGAAATGAGCCCCAGCGACAACACATTTCAAATGCATTTTAAGAAATTGCTGCATGTTATAAAATACATTTCTTTAACACATTGATTGCCAAAAACTTAGATCTACGGTTATGTCGCCCGACCGTTGAGTGCCGGAAACGTAGATCTACGTTTCTGTCACAGTATTTATTTTATTCGTTATTGCCATTCATAATTCAGCGGGGCACCTTGTGCATACTGTTCTGAGTGTGTCTTATACCGCCCTCTAACGCCTTTCGGCATTATTGCATCCCGTTAGAAGCGGGTTTGTTTATTTCCCCTACCGAGCTGCGGCGTGGGGGCGGGTCCTAAACACTCCGGCAAAACACACACTTGTAGGGATGGTTTGGACTACTGACCCCGCATGCCCGTTGAAGTGCAATGCCCAACAACGTTGGAGACAGGATCGCTGTGGATAACTGGAATGGCGATGAGATTATTGGATTCTCTTTTTTGCATTACTTCAGAGACCAGGTAAGGACACCATATATGAAAGCTTTATATTTATTTCTACAGCTATTGAAGCTATCTGTGTTTTATGTGTATGGCTGTTTGCCGTTGGGTTGCAGGAGGGGGGGGGGGGGTCTAAATCACATTGCATGCGTGCACGACGAAGGATAATAATGATGATCTATCGTTGATTTCAGGAAGATCCGATAATCAGGCAAAAAATTACAACGTGTTTATTGAATTACACAAAAACGCTGTTTTCGTGTCTTGTTCCTGGAACTGCTCAGAAGCGACCGGACTATGTTCATATTCAAAACGGTATAAAACGGAAATGTACGGATGAAAAAATAATCTGTTTTTGCACGTTGACCAGAAGCAGTTCACTGAGACTCGAGGGCGTTATTATACCCATAGCTATACTATAAAATATAGGTTTAGCTCTACAAACTACAACTACGTTTACATGGGTTTAATGGGCAGCGCGGAAGGGGTCACTTCCCGGAAGGGGCGTGGGACTCGATGTGTTAAAAGTCTCTATTCCTTTAAAGTCTCATTCCAAGGTTTTCTCAAAGGTTAGCAGGCATGTACATAGCATGCTAGTCGCCAACATTCCCACTGAGTTCCGATGCTGTGTTGTATCAAATTGAACATCATAATGCATAATACATAATACATAACACATAAAAAAAATCAAATCACTATAGCTTGCTAACTGCAGTCAAATGGGTATATTCCACTAGCATACTAGTGGCTAGTGTCACAAACCGGCCGCACGGCCTTGACAAAGACGGAGACACAGACAACCAAAGTCAATTAACTAATTATTTATTTAAGAATATAAAGAGATCACTAAATAACTTAAACTAACAGTGGCATGGGAAGTCATTAGTAGTGTGAAGTCATTAGTAAAGTGTATAGGTGCAGTGTTCAAAGGCAGCAAACTAAACTAACGGCGTTCCCATAAGGAGAGCCCCCAGCAACTGAGCTCCGAGACTATTTTAAAGGGAGCGCTGGAACACCGGGCCCAGGTGTTTCCCGTTCTGCTGATTAGCATTCCAGCCACGCCCACCTCCAGTACCTGTCAAAACAATCAGTCAGAATAGGCGGACAACAATAGGCAGACAGAGTGGAAGGGGGCATAACACTAGTTAGATAGCCACTTGGCTTCATTCAAATGCTTCTAGTCCTGACCTGCTGATAATACTGTAACATTATAAGTTGACATTAACAGTTTGCGACCCGCAAGAAACCTGGCAATGTGTCTGAAACACAACTCTGCAATATAGCCTTTATTTTCAGATATTAATATATTCAGATGGGCCTTTAAGTTTGCAATTAGTCAACGGCAATTATGACCGCAAGGCATACTGGGTATACAGGCCCCATGGGGGCATTTAGTCTCTCCCCCAACCATATGCAATGGCAGTATTGTGATTGGTCAGTCGTTGTGGCTACAATTCTGAATGGCTTGTTTCAACAGGGAGGGTTCTTGTCACTATGGAAAAACATGCACAACAGATCGCTAACGCTGTGGCGTCCTTGACGAAGACGGATAGGAGCACTTGGATTGGTCCCCGGGGCGCGGCTCACGTTGACACCCTATCTGCTCCCGGCTGCCCATGGGGGGGAAGGACAACGGGATGGGAAAAGTGCAGAGAGACATTTCATCTGCGATTCAGTGCATGTGTGTGTGTGTTCCTGTGGGTCACCCATCTCACGTGTGTGTGTGTTAAAACTGCATGACAAATAAAGACTTCTAGTCTAAATTAATCTCATGAATTTATGTCGTGGACTTTATGGATGCACTGAAACCGGTAGAGTTGAGCTGTTGGCAATTGTTAGTTTTACCTAGGATAGCAAGCATCTCAAAATAGTCAAGATATTAATCAAGTTTCAAGATTTTATTATCATTTAAAATAAATTACAGAATAGAGCGAGGAGGAAACTGTACATTAGGAGGGGGTTGATGGGTGGGACGGGGGTTGCCCTGGTATGTACAGTATGTGACAAATAAACCGCTTGATTCTTGATTCTTGGGTTTTTGTACATTTACAGGGGCCAGTTTCAAATGTCAGCCTCTCGTAGGTGCTCTTTGAGAGCGGGTTTGAATGTGGGTAGGGATTCACATTTTTTTCACATTTCGACTATGTATTATGTACATGGGTACCTTAGTGGTGTAGTGTATCTTGTAGACCAGGCCCATTGCAAGTTGCTGTAGTCTGTCGTCTACTCTAAGCCATCCTAGGTTGTCAAAATGGGCAGGGGTGAGGTGGGTTTTAGGAGTAAGGTCAATGTGAAGGAGGAAATGTCCACCCTACATTGTGGGGAGCGCTTTGAGTGTCTAGAAAAACGCTATATAAATGTAATGCATTATTATTATTAATTGCTGTGCCAAATGTGGCCAAAATCTGATGAACAGTGTGCGAGGAGACTTTGGACAAACAGACATACAGACATTAGTTCCTTTTAGTGTAAGATGAATACCATGTTATGACCTTACTGGAGGAAAATGTATCTACAATTTCATCTTTCGACTACCACACGGTAAGGGTGGCTTGATACTGATACCACAACATTGAGTACTGTATCTGCTGATATCGATACAAATTTGATATTTTTGTTAATTCAGATTTGCATGACATCTAATCTTTTAGAATAATCAAACAGCGGAATGCTACATGCATCATTATTATCTAAAATCAATTAAACCAACCCAAGCAAGACATTTTCATTAATTTTCAATATAACATAAACATAAAGAAGCAGCCAATAATGGGGCTTTAAAGTATCAAATAATGGCTGGATGAAGTAATATTTATATCTATAAATATTAATTATCATTGTGTAACCAGTGTTATGGCTTCTGTGGTTCCTTTCTCAAGCCTGAGCAGTTCAAGTGATTAGTCCCGCCACCATGACAGCCTAGTGTGATTGATACACTAGACCCATTCTACCATGCTCCCTTTCCTGCATGCACTGTTTACTGGACTAATCAAGGTTAAAATTGATCTATATTAGCTCCTGGGGTCGTTTTAGATGAAGAGCCACAAAAACACGGTCTATTTTTTTCTTGCAATCTAAAAAATAGTAGTAGTAGTGTCGTCATAGTGTAGTCATTATAGCTCTGTCTAACAGTTAGCTTTGTTAGATTATTAGCAAATAAGATAATGTGTTTAGTGACTCAATAGAACGCAACTCAGCTGACAGACAGGAGAGGGAGGGGGAGAGGCTGACTGGTCGCCAAAACCTTCAACCAATCAAACAATTCTGCTCACAGTTGTTGCTACATAGACTAATGCGATAAAAATCCTAAACCTTTGGCCAAATATGTCACGCTGAATCAAATCAATTCTGGGCACATTTTCCTCATCTCACTCATGTGCTGCCTGCCTGTACAGTATGGTGCAAACATGCCCATACAGAATATATTTATTCCAACCACAGAGAAGCGACCATATCAAGCGTTTACATGGATATTAGGCGCTAATATCTTCCTATTGGACGGATTATCAAAGGTTTGCACCACCCCTCTCAACCTGATTTTACATTCCTGCCGATCGGGCCAGTCTCTTCTGATTGAGATGGCTACATGATGATATTTTAATTTTGATCGGTGCTATTATTCCAATTATTAATGGAATATTACGGTCCATGTAAACACAGCTATTGTTCCAATTTGAAATGGGATTACAGCCTCATAAACAAATTTTTTAAATACAGCTTTCTACATTTTATTTACACAATAGCTCCTCATGGAGCCCTGTCTTCATTACAACACCCGGCCTCCTGGCAGATCAACTACTTGATGGGGTTAACATTTCTGAGTAATCCCATCTGTGATGGAACTGCTTTGGACATTAATATGGATCAATACGGATCCACAGTGAATACCCGAAGCCCACGACCCCTGGAATACATTTACATTTAGTCATTTAGCTGACGCTTTTATCCAAAGCGACTTACAAGTTCTGTACGACAAGTCATCAGGAAGGGCACAACTCTATCAGCTGAGTAACAATATTCATCAAAGTGTAGGTTAGTTTATTAGGACAAGTGCATGACAGTAAGGTTAGTTAGGGTTAGATTTGTATTTATATTTTTTTTTATAAAATTTTTATTTCAGATAATGGTTGAAGAAGTGCGTCTTTAGTCGACGGTGAAATATTGGACGGGTTTCGGCTGTTCTAACTGGGGTGGGTAGTTCATTCCACCATTGTGGGGCAAGGACTGAGAATAGGCGGCTTCTCCTTGATGACCCTCCCGGAGCTCGGATGGAGTAGGTCTGCGGCGGCCAGAAGATGCAGAGCGTAGGGGTCTTGAGGGTGTGTAGTTGGATACCATTGACCGGAGGTAGGCGGGAGGGGTTCCCTTTGCCGCACGGTATGCTAGGTCGAGGGCCTTGAAGCGGATTCGTGCAGCAATGGGGAGCCAGTGCAGGTCCCTAAGAAGTGGGGTGACATGGGCTGACTTCGGTAGGTTTGAGATCAGGCTGGCCGCTGCGTTCTGAATGAGTTGAAGAGGCTTGGTGGCAGTGGCCGGGAGGCCAGCGAGCAGTGTGTTGCAGTAGTCGAGGCGGGAGATGACTGTTGATTGGACGAGGAGTTGGGTGGCTTCTTTTGTCAGGAAGGGGCGTATCCTTCTGACGTTGCTCAGGAGGAATCTGCATGTTCTGGTTGTCGTTGCCATGTGAGCATAGAAGTTCAACTGGTCGGGGATGCGGTCACAGCTGCATTCTCGACTGTGATGGAAAGGTCGGTCAGGGGGGAGGATTTGGCCGGCAGGTGGAGCAATTCTGTTTTGCTTAGGTTCAGTTTGAGGTGGTTGGTCGTCATCCAGGCGGAGATGTCAGACAGACAGGCCGAGATCCGCTCAGAGACGTGGATATCTGAGGGAGGGAAGGAGAGGAAGAGTTGAGTATCGTCAGCATACCAATGATACGAGAAGCCATGATACGTGATAATGTTACCCAGTGATTTAGTGTAGAGGGAGTAGGGCTGGGCGATATGGCCAAAAACGTTATTGCGATAAAATTATAAAATTATTTTCATATAACTCAATATCGATAATTATCGTCGATATACTGTCTGTCAAGTTTAATTAACTTCTTATGCCCGGCGCCGATGGACGGGCTATTAATAGACTTGTTTTGCTGCTGCGAATGTCTCGAGTTGATGTCGTCATCAGTCCGCGCACGTTAGCAGTTAGCCGACAAGCGGCGGTGTATCCCATGACAAAGTACTAAATATGACCCTAAAATACTCTGTTCCGCCCCAATACATTGCAACGACGTCCACCGTATACCCCACACTACTATAACCATGGCATCAGAATTCACGCGACACACCCACTCGGCACGTAAACTATAAAATAGCGTCGTGCAAGCTAATTATCCTAGCCAGCCTTGTTTACAAAGTACTAAATATCACCCTAAAATACTCTGTTCCGCCCCAATACATTGCAACGACGTCCACCGTATACCCCACACTACTATAACCGTGGCATCAGAATTCACGCGACACACCCACTCGGCACGTAAACTATAAAATAGCGCCGTGCAAGCTAATTATCCTAGCCAGCCTTGTTTACAAAGTACTAAATATGACCCTAAAATACTCTGTTCCGCCCCAATACATTGCAACAACGTCCACCATATACCCCACACTACTATAACCGTGGCATCAGAATTCACGCGACACACCCACTCGGCACGTAAACTATAAAATAGCGCTGTGCAAGCTAATGATCCTAGCCAGCCTTGTTTACAAAGTACTAAATATGACCCTACAATACTCTGTTCCGCCCCAATACATTGCAACAACGTCCACCGTATACCCCACACTACTATAACCGTGGCATCAGAATTCACGCGACACACCCACTCGGCACGTAAACTATAAAATAGCGCCGTGCAAGCTAATGATCCTAGCCAGCCTTGTTTACTACCCAGAGGTGCAGCGCGGGTCTTCTTCGCTCACGGCCATCTCCTTCACTGATTGGTTGTTAGTGCATGTGCTCATATCCAAGCTTGGAAAATCGATATATCGAAACTTTGCGACCACGTTTCATGTTTATTTCGAGGAAATAATTTATCGCGATAGTTATCGTTATCGTTTTATCGCCCAGCCCTAAGAGGGAGAAGAGAAGGTGTCCTAGGACCGAGCCCTGGGGGACAGGGTCCCTCTCCATGACACTTGGTAGGAGCGGTCATTGAGGTATAATGTCAGCCATGTCAGCGCAGAGCCAGCCACTCCCATTCATGCGAGGGCCGCAAGGAGGATCTGATGGTTGACTGTGTCGAAGGCTGCAGATAGATCTAGGAGAATCAGGACAGGGGAGATGCCTTTCACTTTTGCTAAGTGAAGTGCCTCTGTGACCGCAATGAGGGCCGTTTCTGTGGAGTGGCCAGTCTGGAAGCCAGACTGATTAGGGTCTAGGAGGTCATTCTGTAAGAGATAAGCAGTACGTTGGTTGGATACAAGAAGATCTCAGTACAGAGTGATTTCAACACATACTGGACTGCTGCTTTTAAACAGGAGACAATGCCTTAATGGCTCACTTAACAAAGCAGTTGCTGCTGGTAAACAGGAAACAGTCCCTTAATGTGTCACTTAACTAAACAAAATGGCCGTTTTAAATACGCCCCTTTAATCAAGTCAGCTGGTTTTAAGATTTCACTAATAAACGTAAAATGGCTTACCCTATGTTTCAGTATAAAGCAATGTTTCTCAGTGAATGTGTCCTGTCCTTCCTCAAGAATATCTCAGTACAGAGTACAGAGGAATACACTCTCTTTGCTGAGCAAGTCCCTCTTTTTCCCTCTTGTGAGTGATGGAGAAAGAGATAGAGAGATAGATAGATATAGAGAGAGAGAGATAGAAATAAAAAGGCCACTCAGGGTTACATGTCCAGGTCCTCACGCACTCATCTCTTCGATGTCATGGGCAACGAGTATAATTATAGAATACATCATATTAAAAAGCCCAGCAGATTCCAATCTATACTTGATACAGTAAAATTCTGTCACTCTTGTTAATTGCTGTGGTCACATATGAAAAAGATAAAATATTCTCACAGACATGCAGATCAGGGAAAATGTATTCCAAGTCAACCACACTTTTCCCAACATGTTTAAAGACATCTCTCTTCATCTGCTGCAGAGACTGCCTACCGGGGTTAGGCTCTGTCAATGTTGTGAAGTTTAAAGGAACACACAATTGTTTTGGGAAATTTGCTTATTTATCATCTACCCTGGAAGTTAGACAAGCATATAACGGAACGCAGACCAATCTCAGTCACTCTTATTGTCTGGGACCAAATTCGGTCATGCCCCATTTTGCGTAACATCCAGTCTTTTTTTACCATCAGCGTTTGGGAATTTCATGTCGACAGGTAAATGAAGTGAAATTATACTTATTTTAGAATATATATATCAAATTTCATGAGTATTCATCTATATTTAGTCATCTAAAGACTATTAGATATGAACCTATGTACTAGTAAAAAGTGGGAATCTCTAGAATGTGTTTTGGGCGACGGTGTTTACGGAAGTGCGGGTAGCCTCTCAAGTTGACGATACACAACACTTTCTGTTGTCAGTAGATGGCAGCATTGGTTTAAAATTAAAAGGTGCAAATGTTATGACTACAACATGAATACAATTCCCAAGACCTTTAGCACAGGTCACATGCCTTTCTGTCTGGAGTTTGCATGTTCTCCCCGTGCTAACACAAGGGTCCCCCCCCCCCCCCCCCCCGATAAGAAAACATGCACAACAACAAGATCGCTAACGCTGTGGCGTCCTTGACGAAGACGGACAGGAGCACTTGGATTGGTCCCCTGGCGCGGCTCACGTTGCGCCTGTCTGCTCCCGGCTGCCCTTGGGGGGGAAGGACGACGGGATGGGTTAATCGCAGAGACAAATCGCATACATGCATCGCCTGCATGCCAATTAATGACCTCTGAGCAGGTCCTAAATTATTAAGGTCACTGGTCAGCACTAGATAGGAAAACGCGATCTGAACAGCGTTAAACTATTAATGCGACCTGCATATAGTGACCGAGAATGGCCACCTAATTATCTTAACAAAAGTGCATCATTAGCATTATGTTTGTTGTCTAAAGGGGAACATAAATGGTACAATTTAAGATTTTAATGTTATCCGCATATAAAGGACAAATAAAACATTGTTAATTTTGTAAGAAACCTCAATGAAAACGGCGCAGGGTAAGTTACATTCGCTATTGTTATGAAAATGTGATAGAATCCTATAAAAATATGGACGCATTTGGTCACTGTGACGTTACATACCCTTGTCCTCTCTGTGCATGCATTCGGCTTAGGGAACAGCCGCAACATTAGCCTAGCTTAGCGCCATCCACTGGAAGTAGGTGTGCCAGTGTAGCCTAGTTCCCAACAACAGTCACGAAATACACTCCAAATACAACTCCAAAACTTTCCTGTAAACACGTTGTGACCTGTGTATTTACCACGTGAAAAAAAAATATAATAATTAGACATTTTCGTTTTCAAAGCAGATATATACTCGGAACAACAAAAGCCCTGTTGTTTTTTGAAAGAATAAAGTTGGCGTGTTCCTTTAACTCATTGGATGTCACAGACTTGAGCATTGTTTGTTCCTACCATGCCAACGCTCTAAAAGATAGGAATAAGTGGCAGTGTTTGCAGGGCTATATATATATATATATATATATTCTATATTATAGCTATGTATGGATACAATACTATGACCCATTTGACATCAACTATCTATCGTTCAATATGTGAAAAATAATAAATTTGTTCATCAATATGTCCACGTGTTATACCGTGGCGAATATAAGTATAGTTTTAGAGTGATCCTGTCTAATCCCAGAAAACGACGATATGCAGCAAAGCGTGAATTTCACTAAAAGCATTGGCGTTTCTCACCTGGACACGCTACTATTTCCAAGTCAAATGTATACAATAGGTATTATGTTTCATCATGAATGCATGAAAGGGGGGGGGGGGGGGGGGGGGGTCGTTTTTTATGCTTTGATCGTCACCAACGGCATACGTTGTAGAGTAACGTTACACACACACGTTGCGATCGAGGTGAAATCATGGTTGGATCAAAGCAGGATTGATATAATTTGGTCCTTACCTTCACTAGGAGGTACCCCAAAAAGAATATTCCAATTGTCTGATCGCGAGTCCAAGTATTGATGTCCGTCGTGTCGCCAACATAATCCACCACAACAGATGGATCGGGGGCATTTAACGCTGCTCAATGCGATCGGGATAACCGCTCGACTCGCCTGACAAAGAAAACTGTGCCTGTAATGAATAGAAATATCGAATAAAAGAAATAACGATGAAAACCCGACTATACTCTGGTTTTCGGGGGTCTTGGCGCTCAACGCATGGCGATATAACCCGACTATCCTCGGGCTGGTGCTGATTGAGTTAAGTCTAATTTGCATCTCAGCTCACTGCCTTGCTTGGCACTTAATTACGGATAGATGGCACTCTGTTCCACCCTCCCTCCCCCATCCAATAATGGTATTGCATTGAGGTGGAGACATGATTTGAATAGTTCAATGGGAACTTCTCCACTTTTGAAAGTGAAGTATTCCAGGGAATTCCATGGAGTACTCCCCCAACCACGATCCACTTGTGATGATATCGGATGCCGCTGTTAAACGGACCATTTGCTATAATAACCGCTGTAAATCGAATGTGAGACGGCACCGGGGCGCAATATCGATATTCATCATCATCCATCGTCTGCCTGTGTTATTGTAGCGTGGGATTTCTTGATTTTGTGAATTACGACGCACACTTGTGTTGTCTAAACAAATGATAAAAGGCAAACACTGATTCAGATCTCTCACAAAAGGATACCTGCAATATTTATATCAGTTTCAGTTTGATGCTGAATCTCACACCCCATTATCATGCAGTCTCGGGATGAACATCGATTCTAGAATATTACAATTTCTCGTTAAATGACAGTGTAAAAAAAACCATTTGTTTATGCAAATATCGTTTTGTCTCAATTTTTTTTTTACTGGCACCTACAATGTGTAGTGTATTGAGAGGGGACCCTATTAACTGTTACACCACTGAACGGCATATTGGGTACAGCTTGCTAGCCAGGTACTGTAGCATAACAGTCTGTTAACAGCTGGGAGAACAGAAAGGAAAGATTAAGAAAGACAGACTGGATATGTTACATGGTAGATTAGATTAGATAAACTTTATTGTCATTACACAGTACAAGACAAGTGCAAGACAAGCGTCTAACCAGGATGTGACGATCAACAATTAGTTGCAATGGAACACAGTATTGCACCGTTTTGTACGTTTGCCATGTGGTTTCACTAAGTTCAGGCATTTATTCAGTGATCACGTTCAGAATGAATGCTTTTAGTTTACCTATCTAGCTGTTAGCAATCACATACAGTAGTTCCCAGTGACTATCGAACAGTAATTATACGAGTTTTGCCCATCCCTAATGCAGTACGACGTGATGAACATCGTTCTTCAGATTATCTCACGTGATTGTCCATACATACACAAATTGTGTGATACACACGATAACTAAAAAGTGGCGATATTATTTTGTGCCCCACGTCGATCGGACGTAGCGTGATATTTCTCTGACGTGGTCGATTTCCACCAAGGAGCACCTTGTGAGAAAACCCTCCGAGGTTTATTGTTACTCCTCTTCCTTCAATCTATTCCAGTCACTCCATCAGTCAGACAGTTGAATCAAGTGTATCTGTGCTGGGCTGGATGAAATAGCCTGTCTATCATGTCGCTCTCAGTACGAGAATGAAGCGCCGTTGTTTTTTCATGCATCACGGCCATCGCTGATGCTGTGAGGAAAAGTGTTCCTCCGTTTCTGCAGAACGACGTGTCTCGGAAGGAGCAGGTTTGACGTTATGGCCCCTGGCATTTTGTTTGAGACTAATCATTGTCACCTTGGTGTGTGTGTGTGTGTGTGTGTGTGTGTGTGTGTGTGTGTGTGTGTGTGTGTGTGTGGTGTGTGTGTGTGTGTGTGTGTGTGTGTGTGTGTGTGTGTGTGTGTGTGCGTGCGTGCGTGCGTGCATGCGTGCGTGCGTGTGTGTGTGTGTGTGTGTGTGTGGGTGCGTGTGTGTGTGTGTGTGCATACGTGCGTGTGTGTGTGTCATTTGTGTGTGTGTGTGTGTGTGTGTCATTTGTGTGTGTATTACTGCCTTACCTTGTGCCAGTAAATGTGTCTTCAACTGTGGGTGTGTGTGTGTGTGTCTATGTGTATTACTGTCTTCATTTGTCCCAGGATATATGTCTTCAACAGTGTGTGAATGTGTATGTGTGTGTGTGTGTTTCTGGGTCTATGCATGTGTGTGTGTGTGTGTGTGTGTGTGTGTGTGTGTGTGTGTGTGTGTGTGTGTGTGTGTGTGTGTGTGTGTGTGTGTGTGTGTGTGTGTGTGTGTGTGTGTGTGTGTGTGTGTGTGTGTGTGTGTGTGTGTGTGTGTGTGACTGTGTGTGTGTGTGTGACTGTGTGTGTGTGTGTGTGTGACTGTGTGTGTGTGTGTGTGTGTGTGTGACTGTGTGTGTGACTGTGTGTGTGTGTGACTGTGTGTGTGTGAATGTGTATGTGTGTGTGTGTTTCTGGGTCTATGCCTGTGTGTGTGTGTGTGTGTGTGTGTGTGTGTGTGTGTGTGTGTGTGTGTGTGTGTGTGTGTGTGTGTGTGTGTGTGTGACTGTGTGTGTGTGTGTGTGTGTGTGTGTGTGTGTGTGACTGTGTGTGTGTGACTGTGTGTGTGTGTGTGTGTGTGTGTGTGTGTGTGTGTGTGTGTGACTGTGTGTGTGACTGTGTGTGTGTGTGTGTGTGTGTGTGTGTGTGTGTGTGTGTGTGTGTGTGACTGTGTGTGTGACTGTGTGTGCGTGTGACTGTGTGTGTGCGTGTGCACAGTGCACGCATGTCTACGCTGGTCCCAGTGCCTTTCCGTGTGTCTATCTGCATGCATGTCCTCGTCATGGAGATGGCTGCTATTAGCCCTGCTTAATTCAATCAGGGGACGGCAAAGGTCAGCCCCTCTGCTCGCTCGTCTGTCCGCCCTATCAGGTGGGTGATCGAACGGTAAAAGGAACGGGGAACATACTAAACACCCCCCCCCCCCCCCCCCGCCGTGTATTTCAAACGAAGGTGATCGAATCGCTCTGTACAAACAAAGGAGCCTGCGCGTTAAGGACGTACGCCCCATACAGACAACAAAGACGCGGCTGACGCATTTAATCCATCCATCTGGCTCCGGGATCGCCGGATCTCTCCATCTCCCATTCCGTTTGATGGGAGAATCAAAAGGCCGGCCTCTCCCGGTGTGACCCCCCGGGAGCACACGTTTCAAATGTCTCCAGCAGCGCACGGTAAAACGCAGTGACCACGCCTTTCTCCTCATATTCAGAAGGATTCGCACACGCCGCGTTGTTGTGCTCATGGCCTCGGATGTTCCAGTAAGTGTGAAGATGAAAAACTCTTTATTGCAATGCCGGAAAACTGTGGAATCAAGATCATTTGTGGCAATACAGGCTACAGATTTACAGCCTCGACGATCCTCTGATGTCAGTGAATGGGAGACTGGCTTTTATGGGACTCGTACAAAGCTTGATTGCCCCGATGCATAATGAAACTCTGTGGTTTGCCCTTGTGTGTTAAAGTGAGCCTTTTGTTTTGACCGGTGAATGAGACAAGCGATATTAGGATCACTTGTGCGTGTATGTGTCCATGGACATGATATCTTCAGCATTTCTTAAACAATTTGACACACCATTGGAGAGGTTGACATTCAGACAACGAGATGCACTATTGATTTAAGAAAAAAAAGGTTCCTTCTTTCAAATTGGTCAAAGATGGATGACGCAGCACAAGGTCAAGCCACCAAGGTCTCTGACTGAGGGATGCTGGGTGCTGCTCGGTCTTCTCTTATATATATATATATATTATGACAGGAGGTGGAGTTTACAGGTCAGCCTGTGCTGTAGATCATATGTTGTAATATTACTGTGTACCATTCTACTCTTTATTATTATTATTATTATTAGTATGCTGCTAACGCTATCATTGCAAACCAGAACATGTTATTATAACCTGAATCATCCAGGATATTGTCACAGTGACTTATCTCATCATCTTTTTTTTTCCAATTCACACTCAGGCGAATCTGTACGTATGTGTGACATCACAGGATGGGGGCGAGACATAAACTCATCTTCCCTGCTTCTGCCTATTGGGAGACAGGGGTAAAACGGAGTAAGCTGTGGGCGAGCGCAAGGAATATCATATTTCAAAGCCCAATGTTGGTGGCGTGCCCCTTCAAACTGTTTGTCCTGGGAGGTGTAAGTCTCAGCAGATACCTTAAGCTCTTCTCTCTCTCTCTCTCTCTCTCTCTCTCTCTCTCTCTCTCTCTCTCTCTCTCTCTCTCTCTCTCTATCTCTCTATCTCTCTCTCTCTCTCTCTCGCTCTCTCTCTCTCTCTATATCTCTCTCTCTCTATCTCTCTCTCTCTCTATATCTCTCTCTATCTATCTCTCTATCTCTATCTCTCGATTGGTCCTCCTTGTTCCTTCTCTCTCTCTCTCTCTCTCTCTCTCTCTATCTCTCTCTCTATCTCTCTCTCTCTCTATCTCTCTATCTCTCTCTCTCTCTATCTCTCTATCTCTCTCTCTCTATCTCTCTATCTCTCTCTCGATTGGTCCTCCTTGTTCCTTCTCTGTCTCTCTCTCTCTGTCTGCCTCTCTCTGTGGCTCCAAGGGTGATAATCGGTACAGTGTTTGTAATGTGGTGCAACCTTTACCAGCAACAACAACAACAGGATCTCTATGAAACCGATTTACCAGACGGGGGGAGTGGGGGGAGGGGGGGCTTCTACTTAGCATTCCCAGATCCACACTCGCCTTAATTGGGCAGATAAAGATTGCAGGCGAGCTGGTCTCTTGGCTCTACAGCGCCCCCTGCTGCATACATCACACTGAACAAACACTCACTGACCGCCATGTAGCAGCAGGCATCCCTCTTCACCAGAGCACCTAAATACGATACAGGGCACTGAGGAGAAGGCATCGGAGGAGAGCATAACTTGAACGATATTCACTATTTAAGCCGCGATCGCTATGGGGTGTAACAATGCATCAATGCATCGCAATGCATCAATCCTAATGTCGAATCGCATCGGATCGAATCGTGGTCAAATGAAGAGATTTCCTGATGCATTGAATCATTGCCTGAAGAATCCTAATCAAATCGAATCGTTGTGGGGTCAAATATTTACACCCCTATTATGTAAGGGATAATGTATAGCTACGAGGTCATTGTCGCAAAATAATTGACCGACACTGCGTTCTAAACGCAGTGAAGGTCAATTATTTTGCGACAATGACCAAGTATAGCTATACATTATCCCGCTTATTACAGGGCTAACTTACTAACAATTAGTGATGCACGATATATCGGCCGCCGATATAATATCGGCCGATATGGCATTTTTTTTTACACATCAGTATCAAGATAGGGCCGATATGGGCCGATACAAAAAAAAATATATATATATTTTTTTTTATATATATTTTTTTCTTTTTACATGTTTTGGCCTTAAATAGTTTCAAAATATCTGTCATTTCTGAAAATAAGTTACAAAAGTAAAAAAAAAAAAATGCGTTTTGGAAAATAGCTCTTTATTTGATTATCATAAAAAAGTTTTTTCTATACAGAGAAATCGACACCGGTAAATATCGGTATCGGCCAGAACAGCAATATTAATATCGGTTATCGGTATCGGCCACAATTTTCACATCGGTGCATCACTACTAACAATATACGTAATTCATTTTACACCATCGACAAGACAAGATCAAATCAATGCAGACACAGTTGTTCTGTTGCTCCTCTGCCATCGGCAGGTGTGTGGACTTGATTGCACCTGATGTAGTGCAGCTGTGCATAATGGTAAAGCTTATCTTTCGTGATTGCGATCAAAATGCTTGATTGTGATTGGTCAATAGCGCTCTGTTGCCCCTAACAGCGGCCATTATTGCGCGTTGATTCTAGCAGCGGTGAATTATCGAGAAATAATTGACCGCTGCTAGGGGCAACAGAGCGCTATTAACCAATCACAATCAAGCATTTTGGCTAATGTTAAAACGCCATGTAATAATGACCTATAGTCTATTCATGCTGAGTGAATCAGTTCCCCCAGCGACATTTGTGTATAAAATTTTGTTGGTGGAATTAACTGATCGAAAAAATTGTACGAATCGAATCGTGGTCAAATGAAGATATTTCATGATGCATTGAATCGTTGCCTGAAGGATCGTAATAGAATGAAATGGTTGTGGTGTCAAATATTTACACCCCTAGTGATCGCAATAACGGACTCACTGTTATCAACCTATAATTTGGATGCAGGGGCGGGTCTACGGCGTAGCACAGCGAGAAGTGGCGGCGTCGACATCTGTATTCCGCTCAGGGTCTTTTAATAACAGGAGGTTATTTATTGAATATTCATGACTGTGGCCTTTCCAGCCGCCTCCCTGGGCACAAAATGCTTGATTGTGATTGGTCAATAGCGCTCTGTTGCCCCTAACAGCGGCCATTATTGCGCGTTGATTCTAGCAGCGGTGAATTATCGAGAAATAATTGACCGCTGCTAGGGGCAACGGAGCGCTATTAACCAATCACAATCAAGCATTTTGGCGAATGTTAAAACGCCATGTAATAATGACCTATAGTCTATTCATGCTGAGTGAATCAGCTCCCCCAGCGACATTTGTGTATACAAATTTTTTGGTGGAATTAACTGATCGAAAAAATTTTACGAATTGAATCGTGGTCAAATGAAGATATTTCATGATGCATTGAATCGTTGCCTGAAGGATCGTAATATAATGAAATGGTTGTGGTGTCAAATATTTACACCCCTAGCGATCGCAATAACGGACTCACTGTTATTAACCTATAATTTGGATGCAGGGGCGGGTCTACGGCGTAGCACAGCGAGAAGTGGTGGCGTCGACATCTGTATTCCGCTCAGGGTCTTTTAATAACGGGAGGTTATTTATTGAATATTCATGACTGTGGCCTTTCCAGCCGCCTCCCTGGGCACAAAGTGTCCTATATTACCTGAAGATTGTTTGGTCTTGTCTTTCCCACTTCCCATGGGGCTGCTCCATGCAGGCAAGGTAGTCGATTCTGAGCCCCTCCCCATACATACCAGTATACACACTGTCTGAGAATAATCTCCTCTCCTCTCCACTTAACACTAGACTGACCCTAATTCTGTAACTACTAGCAAGGCCATAACATCATAACATCCATAGGCCATAGGCATCGTTCCGACTGCTGACATATATCACTGGCATAATGAATAAACATCTACACATGTATGGATATGTTATTTTAGGATAGGTAATAATAAACATCAGGACAACTGTACAATTCTAATTAATTTGATCGTTTATTATTGAATTGATCCACCCAATAAACACTATTTTACCGTAACATTTAAATATAAAGATGAAGAAAGCTATCAAGTGCAAACGATTAACTGATTGGTAAAACAAATGTTAATACTATCTACTATTTATAGTACCGACAACACCTTGCCTACTTCTATACGAAAACATACCTTGGGGATGCCAGCACACTCCTACGCAGAGCTGCCTCCACGCCTGTACGTCACACAGCCTGCAGAAAAGGTCTTGACACTGGAATGTCATTCAACTCTCTGCGTAGGAGTGTGTGGTGCCATGTCCAGTCAAAGTTATTGTTGGTAACTATAGGCTACAATATAATAGGCAAATAATATACTATTTTTAGCAACTACAATATATTTGGTAAGATAAGTAAAACATCTAGGTAGAATGACTCAGGCCTTTTTTGTGTTTTGTAAATATACAAAATTGTAATACAACATCAATGTAAGACTATAATAATCACATACTGTATGAGCAACAATCAAGTCCCTGTGTGGCTTTTATTTCAACAAAAGCTATTAATTTTCTGAATTCAAAAACTCGGCTGACTCACTGATGAGAGAGCAGGGAGGGATATTCTGTTTCAAGTTCAGTGTTCTATTTAGCATATGGCTCAAAAGAAGAGACATCTATCAATATTTCAAGGGAACATTCATGCGGCATCACAAATGGATGGTCCGAGAGGAGACGTTGTATTATCTTGTACTCTTGACTATATGATCTCCGAAATACAATCCTGAGTACTTTGAAAAGTTTTGCGATGTCTTTCGGTTAACTTCTGCCCAGTTAATTTCTGAACACCAATTGTAGAATAAAAAAAACAGCAATATAAAGAGGAAGTACATTTGCATTGCAATAGATGAAAACATTCTCTGTTGTTGTTGTATAATTATGTTTATAATGGGGTAAAAAAAACATTTCCATTTTGGTAGAATCTGGTAGAATCTGTAATGCAGTCAAACAGTGGAAAATAAGGAAAATAGCCCCACTTGGTATTGCACTTTGTTTATATTTTGTTGTTTTGGTCTGATGTGTGGGTTGGAGTTGACTGAGGACAGGGCATGGCTTGTTATTGCTGCTAGTCACACCTCAGGCTCTTAACACATGAATTGCCAATAACGAGTTAACTCGTTATAGCCCGCCAATCAAATAACGGCAACAACGAGTTAACTCGTTATTGGATCGTTATTTCTTTTATTCGCTATTTCCATTCATAATTCATCCTGCTATGCTGTAGGACTGTGTGGCACTCTGTCTGAGACCGCAACGGTCCGATATGCCACCTAACGCCTTGCGGCCGATATTGCATTCCATTTGAAACGATGTGGTTTGTTTTCTAGGCCGAGCTGCAGCGTGCAGGCGGGTCTAAAGTAAACACTCCATCAAGACAAGCGCTTATAGGGATGACATCGACAAGGGTCCCCGCCCCCATTCATTTTCTTTGGTGGATAACGTTGGACACAAAATCACAATCAGTAATGGCGATCAGATAATTGGATGATTGTTTTTGCAGTACATTATAGCCAAGGTAAGGACTATATGTTATCAATCTTACGTTGATCCGATAATTTTTTACCCACGATCGCAGCATGTGTCTGTGGTGTGTGTGTTGGCCGTGTCCCGTTGGTTGCGATCAAAGCACGGAGGGCCCCCCCCCCCCCCCCCCCCCCCCCCCCCCCCCCCTCCCCCCTTTCATGCATCGATGATGAAACATAATACCGATAATATAGATGTGATTTCAAAACAGTACAGGCGAGAAATTACAATGTTTCCTGGGATTACACAGACTCACTCTAGAACTATACTCATATTCACCACAGTATAAGACGGAAATGTATGGATGAAAAAATTATCTGTTTCTTGCATGTTGACCGGAAGAAACTCACTGACAATCAACGTTGTTATTAGATCCATAGCTATAATATTTAATATAGTTTTAGCACTACAAACACCGGCATCTACCCCCATTGCATTACAGCGCTGGCACAAACGGCCATACGCCCACAGCGACCTTTGTCGTTCAATGTGTTAAGATAGTTTTGGAGAAATCCACATTATAATAAGTTACTAAACTCAGTTATTTACTGAAGAGAATGATTTACTACAACTTGAGTGAAGGGATGCAACTAATATGAAGAACGTTATTACAGATAATTATTTATTGAATTATTTCAGTGGCAATAAAAAAACAAAAAATATGTCTGAATACAAACAAAAATGAAATATCGCAAACCCCAGTTATGCCACAGTTTGTTATTGCAATGCGGAGGTATCCCAAATCAACAAACCTACACTGTAAAAAAATTATGTTTTTCCCGGGAAATTCACTTTATTATTTTACAGATGACTTTCGTTTGTCTACTTTAAGTGTAAATGCCATATAAAATACAGTAAATTACCTTTTATCAAAATATTAACCATTAAATAAAGGTTGTAATCTGTAAAGTTATTTGATTTTACTGTAATTTTACCAACCATTGATGCCAGACATTTACCTTTTTCTTGCAGCTTTTTTTCTTACAGTGTAGCATTTTGACAAACAAAGACACATATCCCCTGCTGAGAGGACACCCTCCACATCCCAACTGAAATGCCATTGGTGTGTGTCTGCTATAGCTGCCAGCCGCTCTCCCCCCATTAATCACGACCTGGCCTCTGTAGTTTGAACTCTCGCCTTTCGGCGCTACATCAAGACGCAGTAACAGATGGTGACAGAGCTTTGTGTCTTCCCATCAGATCATCCACACACACACACACACACACACACACACACACACACACACACACACACACACACACACACACACACACACACACACACACACACACACACACACACACACACACACACACACACACACACACACACACACACACACACACACACACACACACACACACACACACACACACACACATAATATACACATATACCCAGCTGAGATGCACAGTACAGTAGGTCACCCATAGCAACTGTGGTCACTGGGTGGTATTTTCATATAGGAAAACAAGATGTAGCTTCCTTGCATTTGTATGAAGTTCGACATATGGATCAGCTTATCAAAGACACTTGCTCGGCCCGTGAGTAATTGAAAAGCCGCGGTGATCATCTTTGAGGATGAAAGGAGAGTGGCTCTGTTAGAGGGATTTTGTTTATCATAAGCAACAGTCTGAGGCAGAGCCGCTGATTAGCATGAATAAATTAGAAGCTATTTCAATAAGTGGCTGATACCTTATCTTTGAATTACATGCCCAGAGCAGCTCTCACGTTCAAGATTAATTGCCTCTCACAAGGTATTTCCAAAAGTTTATTTTCATCAATTGCTTTTTCCTTTAGTTCGTAAATTCCTCAGAAGTGCATGAAATTGACAACAAGCTCTGCCTAATCACGCTTTCCGCATCGTTAACCTCAGTGGTAATTACTCATCATATGTATCAGCTGTGACATTTGCGGATGCATGTTATGTTTGCATCACTTGGTCACAACGGGGATATTATCATAAACTGATGGCTAATTAGGCTTACTAGTCAAACTAAAATGTTTGTCATAGTTATATACATTGCGGCAAAATTCGACCACTGACAAATATGTTTAGCAATTGATTGTTTTCTGTGTTTTGATTTCACAGACCTAATGAATCACCAGTATAATTCGCAATAATTATAATAACCAATTCACCTATTTCACATTAACCTGTAACCAATTAACCAATACCCCTTAATACCTAAATAAAGAAAAACAACAACATGATAACCTTAACACTTTCAATGCCGGCCGTGTTTTCCTTTTTACCCCCTTGAATGCCGCCACTCACTTCTATGTTAGCGTTAAAAACGCATAATCTATGTTTTAAATTATGTCTAATCTGCCCGTCGCTTATCAATGACTTGTTTGCAGTCAACATTGTCGAAACAGATTGTTTTTTAATCGATTCATATCCTTTTTATAGCATTTCGAAAAGCTAGCGTTCTCTCAAAAATTTTCGGAAAATAGAAAGATTCACTCATAAACGCCATTTATTGGAATATTCTCGAATACACTAGACACGTTGTCATTTGTCGGCCTATTTATGAATCATTTTCAAATAAATGCTAGATTATCAATAGTATATGTGTACTTATGCACGCTATAGAAGCGAGCTGAGGAATCGATTCTCTCATTTCCTCAACATCACACACACACACACATACATACACACATACGGGACACGCTGTTATCTCAGTGAATACAGCTCTGATTATCCTAAAACTGGTAACATAGACTCCTTACCTTAGATCAGATGTTCTCCAAACAAATTATTCCAATTCCTGATTGCCATTCCAAATATCGATCGCGTTTATTGATTGATTATTGGCTGCTGTAAATATATATTCCATGCTGCTTTCCAACTCGCGATCACTTCCCTCATCATCAGATCCCTCGCCAGCATAATGGAGCCAGTTGGCTCCCCCCACACAGATGCGTCTATACTTTCCGTAGCCGCATTTCTGCAGACCCCTCTCTGATTGGTTGAGCCCATTTCTGCAGACCCCTCTCTGATTGGTTGAGCGAAGCCCCTCTCTGATTGGTAAAATGAAGCTCGGGGGTAGACGGCGGCTCGTGTGGTGAGCACAGACCATCGCTATAGTTTCCCAACAGGAGTAAAGTCCGTAGCAATCAGCAATCCGAAGTGACATTGACCACCAGACTCTTTCTCTTAAGGCATTAACTGGGTTAATTAATATAAATGTTATATTGTAACTGTCTAGTTACGCATTGGTTCCGAAACATGTATGTTCCAGGCTGCAATTAAAACTTTGAATCTGGGATCCCAGATCTGCCTGACTATATCGTGCCGCAGTCCCCACTCGCCGCCACGAGGACCGCCCGAGACATATCCGCGCCCACATTCTCCTTGCCAGGGACGTGGAGCGCCCTCAGACTGCGCAGCCTGTTTAGAGCTGCCCATAGCCAGGTGCAGGCGGATGGATCGTGTTCCACCCTGCCTGTTGATATACGCCGCTGCCGTCATACTGTCCGCTCTGATCAGAACGTGCTCGCCTACCACCAGGTGGGCGAACCGTCTGAGGACCAGGAGGACCGCCCTCAATTCCAACACATTGATGTGCAGGGTAGACCGGTCAGCATGGATTGTCCAGCTGCCCCCCACTGCGTTGGTCCGACACGTCCCTCCCCAACCCGTGAGGGAAGCGTCGGTGAAGACCGTGACGTGTGAGCGTCTGCTGCCCATGGGGACCCCATTGGTGAGGATTCCAGGCCTCCTCCAATGGGCGAAATCCCCCCATATCGACAAAGGAACCGTCAACCGTTTCCATTTGTCCCTCACAGAGTCTATTCTCATACTGGAGAACCACCTCTGTATCCTCCTCATGAAGAGGAGGCCAAGAGGGACCACCGCGTGAGCAGATGCCATCATACCGAGCAGGCGCATCACTTGCAGCGCCGCGACCGTCTTCCCAGGACGGAAACCCCCGAGCGCATGGAGGATAGACACCCTCCGTTGCTCCGAGAGGGTTACAATCATGGGCCTTGACCTCAATGTCAAGCCCAAGTACTCCACCTGTTGACTGGGAAGAGGCATACTCTTCTTCCAGTTCACAGCAAAACCCAGCTTGGTGAGGAATTCCACCACCAGCCTGGTATGAGACCTGGCGACCTCCTCCGACCGGCTGAGGAGCAGCATGTCGTCGAGATATAGGCCTGCCACGATAACACATTTTGCTGGGCGATTAATTGCCCCCGAAAATATCGCGATAAGCGATATTATTGCGACCGGTTAGAGAATTTTTTTTTGGAGAAATGTATTTCCCAAAACTTTTATTTTGAAGCCCACCGCTCCGTCTTTTCCGGTGTTTTAGACTTTTATTTTGAAGCCCACCGACCGGACCGGAAGTATTGCTGTGATTATCAGGTACTTTGGGTACCAGAAAAGTCACGTGAAACACTGCAGACCACTGATTGGTCAGAATAGAGACGCGTCTCTAGGATTTCATAATCATTATGTTTGCAGCAGGCACAAGTGCAATAAACAAAGGATACAGTCACTGTGTATTCTGCCTCATTTATTGATTAAACAAAACCGACATCAACACAATTTGCCACCGAGCGGAGAGTTTAGTCTCGCAAAAAGATCGCTGACTTGTTAAGGCTTGTTGTTAGGTTAGGTGCTAATGTTGTGCTAGCGTTTTAGCATGGCTATCGTACATAGCGTGATCAATATAACTCGCTATTGATTGTTTGTATGAGTAACGTTAATGCTAGTAGAATAGACACAACGTGAGGTAATCACCATCCATTTTAAACCGGTTATTACCTAATGCTAACGTTAGCAAATAGACGCGACTGGTAACGTTACAGCTTGTTAGCCAACGTTAGCATAGACAGCCTAGCTAACGTTAACGCTTGTAGAATAGACACAATGAGAGGTAACGTTAGCGTTAGCAGAATAGACACAACGAGGGTCTCGTTAATGTTGTTATTGATTGATTGAAAACTGTGTTTACTCTGTTTGTATGAGTAACGTTAATGCTAGTAGAATAGAGTAGACACAATGAGGGGTAACGTTAGCCCCACGGAGCTCCTGTGCTATGCTCTGTAGTAAAGCCAGCGGCCCGCCTCCCAACACGGACAGTGACTGACAAGGGGCACTGGGTCCGCCTCATTAAAACAAACGCGCAAATAGCAATTAATCGCGCCCGTCAAAATCATTGCATTCATTTTAATTATCGCGGCAATTAATCGATTTATTGCTTATCGCGGCAGGCCTATCGAGATAGAATAGAATTTTTATTCCCTGACGACGTAGAGGCTCCAGCGCAGTCTCTACGCACTTGGTGAATGTGCGGGGAGCCAGATAATAGCCGAACGGCAACCTCTGTTATTCGTACGCTACGCCCTGAAACATGAACCGTAGGAACTTCCTGTGAGGAGGGAAAATCGGGATGTGAAAATACGCATCCTTCAGGTCTATGGATGTGAACCAGTCTCCCACTCTGACAGCAAGTAGCAGGTGTTTGACGGTCAACATCCTGAATGGTCTCAATACAATCAACCGATTGAACGCGGACAGATCCAGTATAGGTCTGACCCCTCCCGCTTTTTTGGGCACCAGAAAATAACGGGAGTAGATGCCTGACATCGCGTCCTCTCTCGGGACCACGACTACGGCCCGCTTCGCCAACAGAGATTGGATCTCGTCGGCCAGAGCTGTCACTGCTGCTGATCCTGATAATAGGGTCTGCACCAAACCTAAGAACGGAGGGTGGGGTTTTGCAAACTGCAAAACAAGCCCCAGCCTCAACGTTCTCTCCATCCACCCCACCAAACGGCATTCTTGTCGCCATATGTGATAATAATCCCAGAGCACACCCGCCGTCAACTGACGCTGGGCCGCAAGGAACAGTAGATAGTAAGGCTGAGCCCGAACTTTCGAACGTTTCGAACGTTCGTTCGTTACGCTGACATTCGGACTTTAATTAATAGGTTCGAACGTTCTGTGAAAAAAAAATAAAGGATGCGCACGGGGTTGAGGTGATGTGAATGCGAGGCGCTCGGCTCAACCAGTATGGTCTGCCGGGCTGCAGCCGGATACTATTTCTCAACCAGAGCTCTATTTTGATTGACAGGCGATTCTGCCAATTACGTCACACCGCTTGCACCCGCCTCTGCTGTTACCACCAATCGGCAAGCCTCAACAGACTTACCGTAGCTACCGGGGAGCCGTAGTTAGCTCCCCGCCGAGGAAGTAATCGGTAACAAGGTTTCCGTAGGTGAACCTGCAGACGGATCATTAATGAATACCATCCTTTTTCGGCCACGGAGCGCGAGCTTCATGGCGGGAGGTGGTTGCGTTGGAAACAACAGCAGGCGCACGGTGGACAGACCCGTCCACCGTCTACCTCGGAACGGTGGTAGGGCGGACGGGCGGCAGGCGTGTTGGGAGCCCGGCCGTTCCGAGGTAGACGGTGGACGGGTCTGTTGAGCCGAGGCGTGCGCCTCTCCTCCCGGCTCCCCTCCCCGTCGACCAAGAGTGAATACCTGTTATTGAACGTGTAACACTAACTATATAACGTTAATGCCACAAAACTAATGCATTTGTTTATCTAGCCCCTTACGTGACTGCAAGGGCTATTGTTTATCATACCTTGATTCAGTAGCTTGTTTATTTTCTTCTGAGTGCTTTGTTTAATTACATGTTTACATGAACAGCCACCACTGTAAACAACATGTTTTTCACCAATAGACTATGCAATGCCGCCCTCCGTAGGATCTATAATAATACAATAAAAAAAAATATATTATTAAAAAAATGAAAAAAATTATTTTATAATTTCTTTTTTATTAAAACATTTAAAAAAACGAACGTTCGAATGTTCGTTCGATAAACCCTGGCGAACGTTCGAACCCTAAAAACAGGGTTCGGGCTCAGCCTTAGTAGATAGGTGGCCCGGTCCCTCCCGCTGTGCGTAGCCTCTGAACCCGCCAAAGCGGACAGGGCGGTTGCACCCAAGGGGGGACCCCGACAGAAAGGGCCGGTTTGATACGGGAGAAGCTGCCATCAAACTGGTTGACACACGCTCCCCCCCTGAACACCCCTCTAGCGCATGCTGAGGAGTTGTTCTACAGCTAGACTTGCAAGGCGTGAGGACCCCATGGGTTCCTACACACCGTAGCCCTGCAGTGATATTGCTACCACCCAAATCACGCGTGCCTCTTCTTTGCAGACCACTGCCGATCACGCGGGAGTGGGAGGCATCAACGTGATACCCCCGTCTGGCGAAGGCGAGGTCGGGGTAACCCGTGCTGAGCATTCAAACGAAGAGGCCTCGAGTCCCCCTGCTGACCACTGTAAATAGTGGCAGCCGTAACACCAGCTCACCAATCACACAACGTGTGGCGCGGGAGCCACGTGACAGCACAACATTCTCACGGACAGACCCAGGCTCAGCCATCAACTGGGTGTCAGCCCCTGTCCCCATGAGAAGCGAAAAGTGGGGCTGCATGCGCTTCAAAGAAGGTTTGCGGCCCGCAGCCAAAGGAAAACGATCAGAGCCCCTCTTCTGTTGGTGACGGGGAGAGGCGTGATCGGGGAGCGGGCTGTTCGCGGCAGAATGACGACGGCTTGTATCTTCCAAGCCGAGTACATCCAACATGGCCGATCCCTCGGCCGCCAAGGCTGTCGGCCTTGTGGACCCCTGTTGACTCTCCGCCCAGGGTACCACTGGCAGGGGAAACATGGCCGCCTGTCGAGGGCCTCGCCACAGTCGCTGACGAGGCTGTGATCCAACCTCTGGCTGCATAGCGTGATGCGGTGTGGGACCCAGATCAACAACCGCCTGCGTCTCCGCAGAACGACCAAAGAGTCCCTCTGTGGAAAAAGGAGCCGTGAGGAAATAAAACCTTTTCTTCTTCCCCAAGAGGAGATTGCTCCAACCAGAAATGCCTATTAACAAGCGTTGATAGCATCCTAATCCTCCCCGCAGTTATAGCTTGCGACTGAGTCAAGATCTCTATAACACCAAAAACATGCAAAATGTTTTCAGCGTCGGCTGGTCCTGTATCCCCACTACCCGACGCTAATGTGGACAGAAAAACAGTCAGCTGAGCCACACCACTGGCCGGCGCTAAATTCCATCCTGCAGCAGTATAGCTCTCATCAGTCCATACTGCCACCCGCCGGGCCGACTTGCTCTCAAGCATCGGCTTCCGGGTGGGACACCGTCCAACCCCGCCGGGGCACAGGATTGATGCTACCTGGCTACTTAGCCACGGCACACCCGCCCTGCACACTGTTGTCAACCCATTTACCCGTAAAAAGGGTACATAGGACTCAGCAAAACCCACCACATTAGCTACCGACTGACCATCAATGAACCGGTTAAGAGGAGGGAAAAGCGGCAACATCCCACAGCGGGGAACATTAGAACAGTGACCCAGCATTTCAGCATTAGCGTTAGCATTAGTGTTAGCAGCACGCTCCAGGATCGCTTGGAAACCGTCCACTTCAGGGGAACGTTCACCAAAACATCCCGTCCCTGGCGCCAACACACAACTCGGTTGTGTAACAAAACAACCAGCATTACTAACACTAGCATCAATGTCTGATTACACACAGCCTACCTGTGTACGAGCCGGCTCGATAGCCAAACCTTGCACGCTGTCCCTCGATCTGCTGCCACAAGACGATGAAACATCAGAATAGACCCGACGTGTCGTTGGAACATGCCCCGAAGATTCCAGGGGTAAGCAAATCTCTGGTAAGCACTCAATATTACGCAATTTCTCTAAACTTTTCATGTCAACTAGTTGCATAGGGTGCACGCATCCGCTATGATGGAAACGAAAATAGAGGAAGAGTGAGTGGTGACCACGCCTAGTACTATATATTACGTCACTAGTGCGGGGCCTGGCAGGTGCTGGGTGTATTTGGTTTTTATTCGATGATGGAGTACACTAGGTACATGGGATGAGGTATATCTCGGTATGGCTTAAGAGCGGGACGCGATGCCAGTACGAGTATATAACCTTCTGTAGTGTGGCAGTGAAAGGGTTTAAGAAAGAGTAAGTTTCCTGAAAATGAAAACTATTTCCAGGAAGTAAACAAACATATTGACCATCTCACCTCTCACCGTTTATCTCTTACCGTCTTAGCGATGCCCATTCATCGTGGAGATAATCCAAAGCTATGATCCGGTGTTCCTGTGCCACGCGGCACAGCGGCGATATGCAAAGTAACGTGGCGTGGCGTCTAAAAGTGGGCCATTGAAATAACGTACAGTGCAGGCCTTCACACACATCTGATTGTTGTGGCCTTTACAGCTAGGCAGTATGCCGGGTAGTGTACATACGGAATGATTCTCCCAAGGTGTAAGTTACCTGCTCAAAGAGACACATAGCCGGTAAAGATAATAACTGGGTCACACGTAAACCAAACAAATACGACAGCCGCTACAGATGTATAAGAAGTAAACGGCAACGCTGTGCATATTGAGAGACGTGGAGTCGGGGAGCGAGCGATGGCTGAGGCTCATGTAAGATTTTTATCAGATCAATTGGCATCACTCAGCAGTGGCCTACATAGGGGCACAAAGCCGGTGGGTTTGGCAGCTATGGCGTATCGCTGCCCGTAATTGGCTGCTTTTACACCCACCCGTCAACGGCCCCTCAGGCAGAGACCTTGAGTACATTAATACAGTAAGTCTCCGGATTCATCACACCTAATGATACCATTATGGTGTGTAATGTGCGCACGGCTAATGTGAACTCGCCTTGGAATCTATTTGTATCCCGCGGACGTGTTGCCATCCGGTGATGCACCGACGCTCGTGCTCATCACCACCACCACCACCACCATTCTGTTATTAACCCATCCACCATTTTCGACCACAAGGATACCAGGATGGTTTTTAGAAGACGGAGAGGCAATAAGACTTGATGAGGTGCTGTGTCATCCTCTGTGTGTCCTCCTCTCTGTGTGTCCTCCTCAATGTGTGTGTGTGTGTGTGTGTGTGTGTGTGTGTGTGTGTGTGTGTGTGTGTGTGTGTGTGTGTGTGTGTGTGTGTGTGTGTGTGTGTGTGTGTGTGTGTGTGTGTGTGTGTGTGTGTGTGTGTGTGTGTGTGTGTGTGTGTGTGTGTGTGTGTGTGTGTGTGTGGAGGGGGTGTTGACAGCCGTGTTTCTGAACATTTGTATTGCTTTTTCTTCATTATTAGTTTGTGGTTTTGTGTGTTTCCCTGTTGAAAATGATTGGGATTGATACGGTCAATAACGTTATAAGATAGTGGCAGGCAATATTGAAGAGGAAGGTACGGTATCTTAAAAAGAAAAATAATAATAATAATAATAATAATAATAATAATAATAATAATAATAATAATAATAATAATAATAATAATAATAATAATAATAATAATAATAATAATAATAATAATAATAATAATAATAATAATAATAATAATAATAACGTTTATTATATAGATCAGCGTAGCGAAAAGTGTTTGTGTGAAACCACACACACACACACACACGCACACACACACACACACACACACACACACACACACACACACACACACACACACACACACACACACACGAGTAGGCTGCATACACACACACACACACACACACACTAGCCTATTTGCAGTGTCCTAGATCCTCGTATCTTCTAAAAGCAAACTTTCTGGAATGTAGAAAAGCGGGTTAATTGTACAGTGTACAATTGTGTACAGTGTACAGTGAAGCCTTATTCTGGAATTTTAAATATGTTTGGGGACCAAATTATATTATTTAATAATACCCAGTGTATTACAAGAATGGAGACTTTAACACAAGAACAAGTAAAACTAACTTTTTAAAAGTTTTTCAGTTGTTAGGTTACAAATTCACTAATATCGACTTGATTGGTACGAGGGCTATATATAGAATCAGGACTAAATATGTAATAAGCACCCTTTTTTCCGTATGTTTAACCACATCACTGGAGGACCCAATGGCGCTTGTTGCCGTGGATACCATATTTGCCTTTAGGACGCATCAGTGGACATGATGTGCGGATGGTGGCAGTTGAATACAATTACGTTTTGAAAACAAACCGCTTCTGTCGTCTGAAGGAGTCTCAATAAGCCATCTTCAGATAAATACTGCATGTAGCAATATTTTCGTGATTCTGTATCTATTCTGTATCTACTCCTTTGCTATGTCTAGTCTCTCTAGTCTTTACTATTCTCCATCTGATAGATGCAATGATTTTGTGGCTGAATGAAGCGGAGCGATGAGGAATCGGTGGGTTTTGAGTGTGTTGTCATGAGATTGCCATTGGCATGTAGCTCAGCTAATCACAACGTGAGGTCTGAACTGAGGTATTAATGGAGATATTGCTTTGTAGATGAAAAATTAAACAATAACATAAAATGTGGCTGCTGTGCTGTGGTCAGAGGAACAGGGATGTATGCTTGAGTTATGTAGATCAGCACACCAGTTCAGTGCCAATTACAGTCATTAGCTGACACTTTTATTCAAGGATATTTTTGTTCAACAGGTCAGCATGAAGGGTACACATATTTCTGCTAAGTAACAATGATCCTCATTCTCGAACGGACATATGTAAAAGTTACCAAGGAATTCCTTCGTAGCTCGATTTAAGTACTTAATCGGCATTCACGAACGGCGTCATATTGTAAATTCATTGTAGGATTTATGTAGGATTTACGAACTCAGTGGCAGTCGTAAGTCGGACAGACCGGTGTGCACCTGTGTTTTCAACAGCTTTTTATGGATTGCCGATACTACAGACATCCATGGAATTAAATAATTATAATGATAATAAATATGACAATATTTGTATCATTAACACGTTTTGCATTTATAGTCCTGACTCAATGAGGCACTGTGAGCATTAGACACACACACTGCAAACTAAATAAATAAGAACTAAACCGATCACCGCAGATATAGCTACTCTATAGTGGAATATACTGTACTATTAACACTTTGAGTGCCAGCAGGGGGCGCACAATTTAGCGCTTGAGTGCCAATGCTCTATTCAATGAGAGGATGAGCACATTTGCGAACGCATAAACTATATCTTAAATTATGGCTATGTGTCTAATACGCCGTCACTTATCAATTACTTGCTTGCAGTCAACATTGTCGAAACGGATAGTTTTTTCATCTGTACATTTCCGTTTTATACCATTTTGAAAAACGCTAGTTTTTGGAAATTTACAGAAAAAATAAGTGATTCTGCAGGAATCGCCCTTTACTGGAATACACAAAAAACCTTTAAATTTTTCGGCCTATTTATGAATCGTTTTCAAATAAACGCTAGATTATCGATAGTATATGTGTATTTATGCACGCTAGAGAAGCGGGCTGAAAAATCGATTATCTTATTTCCTGATCAGCACACACACATACACACATAGGGGACACTGTTACGAGTGTGGGTGAGTGGTAGTGAGTCCAATGGTGGAGGAGACAAGGAGAGACAGAGATAGGTAGCTCTTTCTAAGGATGTGTCTTTATTAAAACACACAGAGCAGCGATAATCCATGAAAGACGCCGGGCGTCAACAGAGAAAGCAGAGCAAAAGTAACATAAGTGCACATTGAGTGGCTCAGCAACCTCTGACCAGCTCCTTCCCACACAAACGGATATCTGAAGCCTCGACAACAAAACAAGGGAACAGAGAGTGAATAAGTAGTCACAAACCCAACATTCCAATCAATTAACAGTGACAGCAAATTGACAGGACAGTGACAGCAACCAGTGGAGAGTACCAATCAGTGACACAACAGGAATGTGGGCGTGACAACCAAAATGCAAATACCAACCACCAGGTGACAACATTCCAGGATGACAGATGGGTTCCTAAGCAGGGAACCCAGAACGTTACAGGACACGTTGATATATCTGTGAAAAAAGCTCTGATTTCCCCAAGACTGGTAAAATAGATTCCTTACCTCAGATCAGATGTTCTCCAAAAAGATTATTCCAATTCCTGATCGCCATTCCAAATATCGATCGCGTTTATTGATCCAACGCTGGGTGCTTGAAACACATATTCCACGCTGTTCTGAGGGACCACAAAGACTGCAATCGGCTCGGATTACATGCCTGATAAGTAAAATGTGGATTCCGGATTTTCGTTTCCCCATGCGTTTTCATTCAGTCCAATCCAAAGGGTGCATTACCATCTGGGAGACGATAGGGGGCGGTATTTTCCTTGTTCGAGCTCAGAGAGAGTCCCAGTGGTAACGTGAGGCTGGATTGATGAAAAATTTATGGAAATCGCTAATAAAAAAAATAACAATTAATAACGAGATTTCTCGTCATTGGCACTGAACAGTTGGCATGAAATAACGAGAATTCTCGTCGTTGGCACTCAAAGTGTTAATATGCCATATACTGTCTTCTCTATGATATTATTTATTGTTGGTTTGATTTATTCCTATTGCTAGAACTAAATAAATGAGTGGAGACTAGAGCTGTCCCCAAAGCCTGTTTTTTGGGATTCAAACTTTTGGCAGGGTTTTTCAAACGGACGTTCAAACCATAATTTTTAATCATGCGCAACATTTGCTCCTAAATGGTTCAGTACTGTCGAGTCTCGACTTTAGGCACATAGTGCACATTTACGCATATAACGTAGAACATATGCACATATTGTTGCGGTTATTAAAAGTAGTAGTACTTACTTACTGGTCATGGGAGGCTTCAATAACGTTTGGATGGTAATCCATTTTGTGAATACATTTGTTGAAACAACATCTGTGTTGGCCGACGGCTCCTATCTTAACGTTAGCAAGCTAAATGTGCATAGCTTTACGTGAATAACATACCTGTGTAACGTTAAGTAACTTGTGTTCCACTGGGAAAGTTCAGCATCACTGCATACACTTGGTTTAATCCAAATCGGAAATGTTGTATTATGAAATAAGACGGGTGAGTGTGAGTGAGTCTATCTCTCTCTCTGTCTTTTGTTGCATGACTGATTAATTTCCTGATAATGTATGATGGTGACCCCTCCTCATCTCGACTAGACTGTTGTGTCTGTGTTCGTGCCTGACATTCAAATTATTGTAAACACAACATAGCACTGTGATATTCTGATATATATCACATTCTGATATATATTTTTCGTGTAAAATTAAAAAAATAATACGAAAAAAATATTTAACCTTCGAATGTTTGGCCTCAACCCTAGTGGAGACACAGCTTAGTGTGGAGCCTCAGCGCACAAGCACACACACACACACACACACACACACACACACACACACACACACACGCGCACACACACACACACACACACACCCACACACACACACACACACACACACACACACACACACACACACACACACACACACACACACACACACACACACACACACACACACACACACACACACACACACTGTATACATGCAGAATTAATCATTCCAGCAAAGTAGGCTTCTATTATTCTAATGACTTGTTTTATTAGGTATTATAGTAATACGTCCTACTGTAGAACATGACACATTAACATGGCATCTAATTTAGTAATGTCAATACTGAATTGACTCTTGACAAGCGCACAGTCGTTCAGTATTATTGAGTATTCAGTTAGGAACTGGAGGCCCTGTGTAGGTTCAGACAAAAAGGGTCAAATGGAGGGAAAGGGATGTTGGCAATTAGTTCCATGTTGCTAAGCAATGTTACGCAGCAGTGCCATACCGCAGTTATAAATACTCGTGGGATATCTCTCATCCAATCACAGTGCAGTTTTTACTATGAAGCACATTATCAGGGGCTCATACAGATCCAAGCATGTCACTGTAATGTGCATGCACTTTATACGGGACAAATACAAGCAAGCTTGAAACTTGAACTTGAACTTGCATGTTTGGAACTAAATGTTGTAGAATACGCTCTTTTGAAACTTCATTAACCCATTGCTAATCAGAATAGAGTTATTTCAGAGAATAGTTTCTCTCCAGTGTTTAGACACATTTCCAAAATAACAGACATTTCACAGCCACTAAATACAGTGAATACAAACTCATATACAATACTCAAACAATTTGCATACACACAAAAGCACCTTAAGTGACTTACACACCACATAAGCTCACTTATTACACACACACACACACACTTGCTTGTGGTTGTCCATTGAAGTCCGATGATGACGTCCACTTCTAACTATGCGTCCTTTGATGGCTGTATAGTCCTATCCTGTATCCGCAAGTCCTATTGCAGGCAGGACATGTACTGTACATGTTGTGGTAGTGGTAACAGGAGCTGCAGATATATTCCTCCTGAGTCTCCTCTCCTGTCTCCTGGCTGTCCTTTCCTCCTCCATCATACGGGTCCCATCCAGGCATTGCCGACACCAGGTGTTACGGTCACAGACGCACACTGCTGCTACTTACAATGTGTATTATGTTTACAAAATCAAAAAAAAACAAGCATCTCACATTTTTCTGAATGTGCATTTAAAAAAGCTGTGACAATAAAATAATCTGAATCTGAATCTGGGATTTACCTGTTGTCTGGTGTTAGATCCTGGATCAAGAGCTCATCAATGAAAATGTCTCCATACATTTTTCTGGTGGTACCTATTTGTTTACATTTTTGCATTTTCCAAATAATTTTCAATAGTTGACGTGACGTGGCCGCAGTACCAGGACGCAGTTTTCAGTTCAGTGATGAGTTACAGTTTTATCATGTCACTCAGCTACAGCACGTCATAGTCTGCATTTGTCACACATGCATCATACACTTACAATGGCAGTGAAATGTTTCTTATGCATCAAAAGACGAAGGACACTATCCAATACAAATTTCAGTAAGCCTCAATGACGGCAGGCTCAAAACGATTGACAATCCGTACCACATGCAGAATAAAACATTAAGGTTGTTGTGCAAGGGAATCATTTGTGCATATGATGCAGTCAGTGAGTACAGTTACTAGACGGGGGCACCTCATTCTTCTTACTTATGATTCGGATGGCATGTGCATATTAGCTTCACTTCAGCCTCTCTGTGTCGGCCTTAAGGCGGTGGTAGCGTCCGCCTGTCCTCAGTAAGAGAGAAGAGTCCATTGTTGGAATCGCTGGTATCTGTTATGATTCTCTTAGCACCAGTCAACCTATAAACCCGCCCTCAAGTCATGATTACATAGGAGAATACCAAATAGTCTCTGTGGAGGCTCATACTAGTGTGTATTGCATCTTCCTCGCTCACATCAATCTTGTACGGTTGCCATCTTGGTCCATCTTGTGCTAATACACCAATAACTCAAACGTTGACCTCCATCTTTGACCAATCTGAAGAAAAGACAAGAAAATCAATAATGTAAGTCATTGCCTGCCGCTAAACCTATCCACAGAGTTTGAGCCAAATGAGATAAGAAATGTATGAATTATCACACAACAAACAGCCATAGACACACAGACATGGTTGTAAAAACGCTCACATTGGATGTATGTCTCAGCGAGACACTTGAGGCAGTTTTCTTGTGGTGTATTTCATTGTGTATTGTTGTCAACGAGCAGCGAGGAGAGAAGAAACCATGCAGATGATGCCAGATTTATATTTCTACCCCGATGAACTTTTCCCAAAGTGGAGTACGGCGTATTATCTGTGACTGCTTTATGACATTGCAAATGCAAGTAATCTCTTTGAGTAATACGATCTGTCAGTGTTCATGTTTGGTTCCCGTGTCTGACACCTAATTAATGGAAGTTGGTTCCTTTTTGCCGTCCACAGCAAGGAGTGGGAATTGAGTACCTGTGTGTGTGTGTGTGTGTGTGTGTGTGTGTGTGTGTGTGTGTGTGTGTGTGTGTGTGTGTGTGTGTGTGTGTGTGTGGTGTGTGTGTGTGTGTGTGTGTGTGTGTGTGTGTGTGTGTGTGTGTGTGTGTGTGTGTGTGTGTGTGTGTGTGTGTGTGCGTGCGTGCGTGCGTGCGTGCGTGTCTGGGTGTGTGTGTTTGTGTGTGTGAATGTGTCATTACTGAAGTGCATATTAACCTAGCTGACGCTGGTGTATGTTTATCTAATTCAACCTGTATCAGTGATGTAATATGTTTTCAATATAGTCCTCATGTTTGTTGACCCTGTATCAAGAGCTCAGTCAATCAATCTAGACAATGAAAGTGTCGCCATACCTATTTTTCCATTTCTGATGGTACCTATTTGTTTACATTTTAAATTATTCACTGGGCCTTTAACAGCCGTGTTAACTGTGTAGAGTAGACCTAGTAGACCATAAAGGACATGTTGGATAATTATTATGTTAACTTTGTTCTGGATAATTCTTTGGCAATCCTGCCTCGTGACTGAAGTGACTATGAGAGGAAATATCAACGCAGAGGCTTGACGTCATGCACTGAAGTAACAAACTACTGCATCGGGCTGCATATAGTTTGCTATAAATAACAACATGAATGCTTTGATTATGATTTTGCCATGTATCGATATCTAACATAAATTGTTTTGTGTCAATAATGTGGGGATAATGAGTTGCTTTTGCCAGGCCGTTATCCAGACATAGACATAGTTAAATGCATCGACGCTCGCATGAGCCTCGCGGTGTGCAATTCTCAGTTACCGTTTAATCCATCTCTATTATAGACAAAACAAAATCTGTAATGTGCCCAAACAGAATACTTAAACAATGCTTTAGAATAGCATGTGTGTGCTATAGCTCACTATGACGGTTACATTTAGCAATTAATCCATGGTTCACACATGCACGTCAAACCGCAGGGGAACGACCCGGACTGATCACAGATCAACTACACTCCGTTACACCCCTGCATTCTACTATATCTAAGCTTGTAAAACAACCTTTTTAACGTGGCACGTCCCCTGGACCACCATACAGCGTCATCGGCTCGTCAGCATGGATGGATACAGAATCCATGTGAGTTTAAATGGTAAATGGTGCATTTATATAGAAGCTTTTATCCAAAGCGCTTTACAATTTTGTTTCTCACATTCACCCATTCACTGAGTGAATGTGTGAATGTGAGGAACAAAATTGTAAAACGTGACGCAGACATTCACACACCGACGGCGGAGGCAACCGTGCAAAGTGCCAACCTGCTCATCGGGAGCAGTTAGGAGTTCGGTGTCTTGCTCAAGGACACTTCAACTTGCTGCCCGGGAGGAGCGGGAACCTTCCATTTACCACTTGGCCGCTCTACCCCCTGAGCCACTGTCGCCCCCAACTAATAGTACATTTGTTTATTCACTAATACCAAGTGTGTAGCCTTATTGAAATGTAATATGTGTGGTGGAAGTGGCATTGGATAAAGAATGAAATGGAATAATAAATACCGTGCGCCCCATGGACTCATTGATAGTGACTTTACTGCGTCCTTTTCAGGTTTTAACGTGTCAGAGACACACAGTGCGTACCTATTTACATCACTGCTGTGTCAATGTCCTCACTAACAGCCTGCCGTATCTGATCAGACTGGAGTCATTTAAGGTTTTCAAGGAGTCATTCAAGGATATTGCCAGGATTATTTTCTCCTTATCAGCAGTGGAGTGAAGCCGGTAAATAGAAATCTTCCGCCTCAAATCCAATTTCTCCAAATACTCCTGGCATAGCCTAGTGACAATCTGTCAAGAAGGGCTTTAGTTTAGAGATACCCCTACCGGAGGTTTGGACAAAACACAAAACATTTCTGCATCTCTAAGGTCTCCCATATACGTATAAAATGGATTCTTGTATGAAAATATTTTACTGCAAAAATGATCAAATGTGTTTGATAATATTGTTATACAATATTGACTGAAAAATAGCTCAAATAAAGCCTGACCATAATGGGAGTCAAGGCATATGAACTCATGTATATTAATAATACAATGTGTGAGAGCTTTCAAACTTGACATGCTATGCTACTAGTCTAGGATACTAGGATATTCCTTTCTCTAATAGAAAAGAAAAACTGGATATGAGTATATTGATGGATGTAGGAAATAGACCTATGAAATGTAAAACAATTATATATTTGCAGAATATAATTTACTCTCTGTAACTCTTCCGTGGATTGTCATAGAAACACCAGTGTGGGCTTGTTGGAAAGGGAAGGTTGTGATGAGTCATACAATGTAACTCGTGTAGATCTATGTACAGTATGTAGCTGTAGCATGCATACTAGTCAGGAAGTTACATGACTAAATGTATGAGGTGTCCCAAACCAATGGAAATTAAACACTGACAAGTGGCGGCTCCAATCTGACACCGGCCAGTATCTGGGGGTGAGAAGAAAACGGACACATTCAACTCAAGTACAAGTAATACTACAGATAAGGCTGCTGGGTGGCACAGCGGACATTGCGCTCGTCACCAACGCAAGATACGACGGGTTCGACTCTGGCTGTCGACGTTGCCTCCGGCTTGGGCCAGCCGTCATACTAACTCAATTGGCAGAGTTAGCGGGTGGAAGTGGATGGGTGGTAATCTGGACGTTGTGGACAGCGACTCCTACAGGTCGGTTGGGGACGCCTGCACAGCAGAGACAGGAAATGGCGGGGGTAGTGTGAGCCTCCCACACGTTACACCTCGCCAATGAGAGTCTGCGCTGGCAGGTGAAAAGATGTGACAGGCTGCCTCCTCATGTATCGGATGGGACACGTGATGCAAGGCTTCTATCCTCCCTATAACCGGTCAGTGGGGGGCATATGCGAGCAACGTTCAATACAGGGGAGGGAAGAATTGGCACAGTGGAATTGGGATGGGAGAAAAATTGAAAAAGAGGAGAAAAAGTGGATACAAAAAAGTAATACTACAGATAATATTCACTTGTTCCCATCTTGTGTTGCCTGTTGGGCCTTCTGTGTGCGCTCATGTTGAAACAATTTGACGTGCACCAATCGCCTACCAGCCCATCGCCCTCCACCTGCTATAATAGGCCGCAAACGCCAATCACCTTCCCCCATTCCTTTCACACATTGGTTTGCACCTCACATGGATTATTCTCCTTCAATGGCGACTTCAAGATAATGGAGAGCGGGGTAGAGATGTCCCAAAGGCTGCTCTTTTCAGGGCTAAAGGCACTTTCAGTGTAGATGTGCTTCCTGTCCGGCGGTCCTGAATGCCGACGATCTCCCATCTTCCACCGAGCTGATCAGGGCTGCGTTGGCGGTGCATGAGATGCCCCTTTCCAACCCCCCACCCCATTTACAACCCCCCCCCCCACCCCCACCCCATTTAGACATTAGATAATTTTATTTCTAAAACTGTCCACTGCAATTGTCACATAGCAATTAACACATTTATTTAATCTGTCTGTCTCAATGGGCATATATAGTGTTTGAAATCGGCCCATGTGATTCCATTACATAATGGAGGTGATAGAGAGAGTTTAAATAAACTGTAGCTAATGACACCATGGAATACGGATTTTTTTTTTTCCTACCTCCACCCCCCCTAATTGTTGCACTGCCCTACTCTCGGTCTGGACAGGGTGTAGACTACTCCATGCCTCCAATACATGTGTAGTCGCCAGCCACTTATTTTCACCTGACAGTGAGGAGTTTCACTGGGAGAGTGTAACGTGTGCAGAGGTTCACGCCGCCTCCCCCATCTGCCTGCTGAAGAGGAGCCCACGACCGATCAGTAGGAGTCGCTGTTGCAACGACCAGGACTCGCACCCCACCGGCTTCGCACCCTCGAACATTGCCAATATTGTGTTTGTAGGCACTACTGACCAAGCTGGAGGTACCGCTGACACCGGTATTTTAACCATGGGGGTCTCTGCGGTGGTAGGCGAGACCTCTACACTACCCAGCCGGCCCTAATGATTATTTTATACCTGGAAGACATGCTGGTTCTATGTCACTCAGAGGAAGGGGCGAGACAGCACACCAGACAGCTCACTCACTCTGCTGGGCTTTGCAATCATTGACAAAGAGCTGACCTCCCTCAAGGTCATCAGAACCATTCAGAGAGATCAGGCTCCTACCACCATGTGTGGCTAGTGTTCCAGGAACGGTGTGGAGGAAGAGACACTGACCCACTTTCTCGTCATATAGAAACAATATTTGCTTATCTTCAGTTGCTATTGAGGGTCTAAATCAGGAACTTTCTAACTACAGGACCATACCTCCTTACAATGGCTTTCTATTCAGACCACTCTACTTTTAGCTGTTCTATCTGCCACGCATCTCAGTGAGCTGTGTGCCTTGTCAGTCTATCCAAGCTGTCTAACCATCAATGGAGATGGCAGTGGTGCCGCACTAAGGACCTAAGGGCATCGTCCTTGATTCTTAAGAGGTTAAGAACATCATAAGTTATTTTCATTTTACTTGTTGTCCTGAGGGCTTTTTACCCTCCTCCCCATGCAGGTGAGATGGAGAAAGACCTGCCTTCTTCCACCTCAGAAACATCTCCAGACTCCGACCATCACTTTCCGACACCACAGCTGAGACCCTCATCCACGCCTTCGTCACCTCTGCAACGGGGTCCTGTCCGGGGTCCCAAGCAAAACCCTGGACAGGCTCCAGTACGTTAAAAATTCAGCTGCCAGGGTTCCAACCTCGCACCAAACCCTGGCAGCACATCACCCCCACCCTCATCCACCTCCACTGGCTCCCCATCAAATCCTGCATCACCTACAAAACCCTCCTGCATCACCTACAAAACCCTCCTGCTCACCTACAAATCCCTCCTACTCACCTACAAATCCCTCCTGCTCACCTACAAAACCCTCCTGCTCACCTACAAATCCCTTCACGATCTGGCACGTCAGTACCTCACTGACCTCCTCCACCCCCACACTCAGTCACGGTACCTGCGATCCACGGACACTGGTCAGCTCTCCATCCCCCGAACCAGATTGCTGACGTTCGGGGACAGAGCTTTCAGTGTGGCAGCTCCCACCCTCTGGAACAACCTCCCCGCAGAACTCCGCACCGCCCCGACTCTGGACTCATTTAAAAAACTGCTCAAATCCCACCTTTTCAACTTGGCCTTTAACCCCTAATTTCTCACTCTATATGTATATGTATATGTTGTGTCTGCCCACTATGTTTGTTAATTTGTCCCCCCCCCCCCCCCCCCTATGTAAAGCGAAAGCGACCTTGGGTCTTATGAAAGGCGCTATATAAAACGAAGTTATTATTATTATTATTAGATGGCAAATAAGCGAATGTCCCAAAAAGTTGGCGTGTTCCTGTCTTCTACTCAGTTAAGCATCATCATTTTTAATAAGACCATTGGACAGACTTGGAATACCGCCAGGGGGGCTGAAAGTGTGGGGGGGGGGGGGGGGGGGCATTCTGGTTGTGATTTTGATCAAATAAAGGAAAAAGGGGTGTGCTATCTATCTCTATCTATATCCCACCATCTCTCTCTATCTCTCTCTATCTCTATGTCTCTCTATATCTCTCTCTCTCTCTCTCTCTCTCCCTCTCTCCTCCCACTACCCACCGAGCTGCCTGACAGGAGGCCTGCTTGGCTTCCCCTCTGTGCTGTAATTGGAACGCGAGCTGGCAGCAGGTATAGCTGGTAATGGGGTCCTGCAATGTGGTGGCAGCAGTCAGCCCTGAAGAAGCCTGTCAGAAATCATAGAAGCTACCCCCCCCCCACACACACACACACACACACACACACACGCGCGCGCGCACGCGCACACACACACACACACACACACACACACACACACACACACACACACACACACACACACACACACACACACACACACACACACACACACACACTCCGGGAGAGAGGAAAAAATAAAACCTGCATTTTAATAGTGCAGCTGTAAGCATTTCCGTAATTCAAGGTGGCATCATTAGGAGTCTTATTTATTCACCCAGGGCGTCCGCAAACGCCGAATGCCCCGATCGGCTGTGGCAGCTCTTATCCCTGCACCCGCCCAAGGGGCGGCGGGGAGAGGTTGGAATTAGAGGAGGACGGGCCGAACACGACAATCATGGCTCCGCTAATGAATTAGCAACAACACACAAGGGTTCGCACCGATGGTGTGGTGTGTGGGGGGGGGGGGGGGGGGGGGGGGTGAAAGGGAATGGGCCAGAAGGTTCACTCACGTAGTCACAACTGTCTCTGTTGTTTTCCAGATGATGTGTTGAAGGGGTGGAAGGAGGTGTTATCATAATCCCAAAATGATGACTTTGATATGATACATAACGACACTTACATAATACCACAGCAAACATCTGAAACATTAGTAAAGGTAATGGGCTCATATACTAGTGTTTCCCTATAGGCTCTTAGCTGAGAACAACTAGGCATGTCTGATCACAAACTGTGTGTCTGACTCTTACCACCTAACCTGCACGGACTGCAATGTGTAACTTATGCCAGTTAGGGTACATTATGCCTACTGCACCTGTGTATACTATACTATACTGTATACTTTACTTACTCATAGTATATTCAGATTGTAACTGCTATTGGCCATATTTATTTTAACGGATAATATAACTGATACAAACCGTCATCTACACCTTGGATTACAGTGTTGTTTACTTTCTCATATTCTTATATTCAGAGTAGGGCTGTCAAAGTTAATACTTTAACTTTGGAGATTAATTTAAATTATTTAAAGCATTAAAATAAATTAATCTAGATTAATTTATGGAGTGCAACATCTTCAACGTTCTGAACTTTCAGCAGTACATTTGCTTGTTCTTTTTTTGCATCGACTCATGCACCTTTTTGAAAATCATCTGACATGAAGATGGAACACATTTTAGTTGTTAATATGATTTATATTACTGGGGGCGGCTACATGGCGTAGTGGGCAAGGCGCTTGCCACGAAATCTGGAGACGCTGGGCTTGCCTGTTCGAGCCCAGCACTCCACATTTGCTTTCAGTTTAGCTGGTCGTCCGTACTAATACACATTGGCCGTATTAGGGGGTGGGAAACTGATGGGTGGGGATTGGGCGTTGTGGACAGCGACTCCTACAGGTCGGTTGGTGCGCCTGCGCAGTAGAATCAGGAAGTGTCGGGGCAGCGTGAGCCTCCCACGCGTTACTCCTCGCCACTGAGAGATCGAGCTGCGCAGGTGAAAAGATGCGACTGCTGTTACCTCAAGTACCGGAGGGGACTTGTGCTATGTATGACTTAGTCCACATTGCAGCCGGCTTGTGGGAGGCAAGAAACAGCGTTCGTGACAGGGGAGGGTTGAATTGGATGATACGAAATTGGGATGGGAGAAAATATAGAAAATGGGAGAAAAAGTGGATAAAAAAAAATTATTTATATTACTGGTAGTTCATACAAGATATTATCATTATAGTTACACGATGAAACATCCGGCGAGCGCCATTTGAAATCATGCAGAATTTGTACTGGTACACACTTTACAAAAACCTTTGTAAAACATACATTTTCGATGGGATTTTTATGAACTTTGGACCTGTACTACATAATATTTCAGACTATAGAACCATTATGTTTTCCAGCTCCTACCTCTCGGCTGTAACTTAGAAACAGGTATTTGGCAATCATTAAAAATAAATACACACAACTTGTGTGTGTTCAAACCTCTGTTACTCTATTTCATTAGCACTCAAAGTGATGTTTCTTTATTGTGTAAAGAACTTCAGAATGTTACCTTGCAAAAGAGACCAGACTTATGCATGTGTTATAAGTATAATGTATAATAAATCACAAATTACTTTGGTTATGCATGGTTATTTTCCCCCCATTTTTGCCTGATGCTTAAGAGGTTAACCTCTTTAGCCCGTGCAGTCCATCGGTGGACCGCAGATAACAGTCTCTACAGACTGTATGGATTAATGTATTTATTTTTTTCAAATGTAGCCAAGAGTAAATACCCTAATCCTGTTAAAACAGCAGTCATAGTGTATATTTTCAACAATATGTTTGTTTACCAATATGTTAACCTCTTAACACATTTGGCGCCAGACCCGAGATAAGTCGGCTTAACTCGCCATGCATTGGACGCCAGACCTGATATATCTCGGGTTTTGGTCGTTTTTTCTTTTATTCAATATTTTTATTCATTATTCATCCACTGACCTCTGTGTTGTCATAGGAAAGGATTTTGAGATCACCAAAGTGCAATACCGGCCACATCCTACTAGATGGCAGTGTTGCCCACCCTTTGACACCTTATATCCCACCCTGTGTTACGGGTAAATCCCTCTGGGCGCTAAATTTAGACTGAGCCGAGTAAATCGCTTCATCCGACCACTTCAAAACGCATCTGGCATACTCTATACATAAGTTGTGCCAAATTATGTCCGGGACCAGATGGACAGTTGGACACCAATAATGGAAATCGCGATCAGACAATTGGAATATTATAAAAAAAAAAAAAAAAAAAAAAAAAATTATAATAATAATAATAATAATAATAATAATAATAATAATAATAATAATAATAATAATAATAATAATAATAATAATAATAATAATAATAATAATAATAATAATAATAATAATACATTTGATTTATAAAGCGCTTTTCAAAATCCAAAGACGGAATACCCCCGGCCAAAGGTAAGGACTATCTGACATAAATTTCAGCTTGATCCAACAATGTGTTCATATCGATCCAGCTGATCAGCTTCTGTAGTGTTCAACACTAATGCCATTACTGGCCATCAAAGCATAAAAAACTACCCCCCTGCCCCCCCCCCCCCCCTTTCATGCATTGATGATGAAACATAATACCTATTATATACATTTGATTTGGAAATAGTAGCGTGTCCAGGCAAGACACACCAACGCTTATATTAGAATACATGTAGCGTCCTATGACTCAGCGTTTCAGGAATGATCCCGGATCACTCCTAAACTATACTTATATTCACCACGGGATAACGTGCGAACATATGCATGACATTTTTTTCTTTTTTTTGCATGTTCGACGAAATAAAGTCACTGTCAATTGACTATAGTATTGTCTCCATAGCTTTAATATATAATATAGATACAGCTCTCCAAACATAGTGACGCACAGTGAAAATATGTTATGGAAACGTGGCACGTTAGCCACAAGGACCAGGCTAATGGCTGGTGCCCAATGTGTTAAGCCCGGAGCCCTATTTTCGGAAAATCCACCTAAAATACATGCCTAAGTAAATGGACGATTGCTCTACTTCTACAAGGCCCATTTGCATGTTATTGGTATCTAGGTACATCTATGGAATGTATTACCAGTGTCAGACATTAAATTGCTTGCTTAAATTGTGATGGAACAAAGGATAATTTGATTTATGATCTTTCTTTGCACCTTTGACAGTGAATAACACCATGCTAAAAATGACCAGACATGAAAAACTGCCACTGAGCTCGTTCAGTACCTTCTTGAGATCACATGTACACAAAATCTAAGGAAATGAATAAAGGGACGATGATTAAACAGACAGTTTTGTAGATACAGTACTGATTTATGCCATCCGGACACATATAATTTGAAATATTATTATATACTATAGAATATGATGCCTATAAATGACCTTATTATAGCCAACTCACACATCTATGGATCGGGCCAAATCTCCTCTTTCAAATGGCAGAGTTCAATTTGGATTTAGTATCACCAGGCGTGCATCTAGAATGAAGAATGAAATCGACTGTATGTACAGTTTGATTCCTAGAATGGATATGCCTCTGCCATTTTGTATCGGATTTCAACACAGATGGTTGCTAAATGTTCACAGAAGGTAGACACACTAACTGTGCTCCAATCTATGCCAATAACGTTCAGTTTTGTGATATAGTATCCCGGGAAATACGAGAAATGTTCTGTACCAGCATCACTTGCATACAGTATGAGCTGCTGCTGGAATCCTTTGCCTCTCCTTGTTAATTTGCCTCAGATGCAAAGTTATTCCTGTTGTTTTCTTCGTCAATCCAAAATCTGTCGCAGCACAAATACACTTCAAGGTCCTTGACATTGCATACCGTGCATTGAAGGGAAAAGCTCCCGGCCTACATCCGGTCAATGGTCTCTAACTACACACCATCAAGACCCCTCAGGGAGCTCAACATTTTCGAACTACACACCATCAAGACATAAAGAGAAGGGGTCATCACAGAGAAGCCAGCTATTATCTTGATTGATTGATTGAATTGATTGAAAACTTTATTAACAGATTTCAGAATGGGTACAGTACAGTCCAGCTCAATACATACAATTGTTAAGGGGATGCAGACCAGAGAAAGACTTTCGTCTTGTTTACTGTACATCAGGGTCCCCCATTTTCAATTAATCATAACATATATGACATACATAACATACAGATAGACAGTACTGCTACATCTATACATTTATGACATACCAGATTTGCAAATACAGTACTGTTTGTGATACGAAAATAGTCCAGAAAAGAGGAAAAGAGAGTATATACATTTGACGTAGAAACTGTACATTGGATGAGGTTGGGTAGGTGGGGGGGGGGGGGGGGGGGGATAATGTACATTGGAGGTGGTTGGGTGGGTGGGGGGGGAATGTTGGGTATGAGGGGTGGGTGGGGGACATGTCTGTCATGTCTGCTTTCTGAGGCCACAGAGATCAGCATTCGATGTTTGAGAAATTAAATCAATGTGGGCAGAATACATTGTTGAATACATTTCCCCTCTGTATGCCTTACATTATTGCCTGTGTATTGTTGTGGAACCTGACTCATCAATTATGTGTGTGGACTGATGGACTGTCATGATTTATTAGTAAAACACATGGATCAAAGTACATGTACGAGCTTGGCTACAGAGGAGTGTGCTCTCATTGTTGTCACTGAAATCACAGTGAGGGAGAGCTGGACCTTCTGTGTGGGGGAGGGGTGGGGGCTGTGGGGCTCTTGGCCCTCCCAACGGTGTGAGAACAGACAATAGAATGTTGGATTCTTCCACAGTATCATGGGAAATCAAGGGCTCATGATGGGGCAATAGCTATTGTCCCTGCTGTGAAGTACTGTTACTATGTAAGGTCATGTCCAGACGGAGATGGTTTTGGGTGTATCCACCAAAGTATTTTATCATATGCACGTTTTGTCCAGACGGAACCGCGTTCTGGGAGCCTGAATGCGCTATTTTCTGAAAACGGGTCCCAGACTGAAAAAATCTGAAGACGCCAGCCTTGCGTTTCCATCTTTACAAGCCGGTATGTATCTTTCCTGAACCAATTACGCAATAGCCCACCTCTCCCTTAACACATTGACATATCATTGCATGACTCCCGGCATGACACAATGTACATAATGAATCGCTTTCTAAACTTAATAATCAATATGATTTCTGCGTTTATTGTGACATACAAACCGGAAATGGACCTAGGCGATCTGCGTCGTATGCTTGGGATCTTTCACCGCCAGTCCCTTTGACCCACGATAAGAGGAATATAATGTTATTTTCAACCCAATAGTGTTCCTTGTGAGCAAACCGATCTGATCAATATATCACCCAACCTACATAAAGCATTTACTGATGATCAGGGAATTATAAACGACCCCCCCCCCCCCCCCCTTTCCTCCATGCATGATGAAGCATAGCGTATACCGATCATATACAGTTGAATTATTTAATATAGCGTGTATAGGGAAGAAACGCCAATCAATAATCTATATATGCGTTTAGGCCTATAACTCACGTTCTAGGAATTACTGCAGAAAACGATAAAAACATACTTATATTCTAGAAGGTATTTTTGTATGAATGTATGAATGAAAAAGTATAACGTTCCCACATCCTGAACGATAGATAATAGATGTTGAATGGGCCATAGTAATGTCAATATAGCAATACAATTAAAAAAGTTATAGCCCTGCAAAGAAGGTGAGCCACTCCATATGGTTATAGTGCTGGCAGAGAGGGGCATGAGATGGGCAAACTGCCCGGCGGGCAAAGTGTTAACCTGCATGCACAAACCCAGCCAACAAAAAATAAACATGATACAACATAGCTGCAGTTAGTCGCTTGTTCACCAACAATCTCAACATTTGTATTAGCGTTAGCTCAAAAACACAGAACCGGACGACACAAGTTGTTCCGCTAGCGATAACAACAATAATACTCAAGGGGTTTAAAATAAAAGAGCAGAGTCTAAAACACTGAAGCTATTGAAAGACGTTTATTTTGTACATTTGTGGCAGTGTTACATAATGTTCAGTCTTTCTGTGCTCACCTTCCTCTGCCGCCACTGTAGGCAACGTGTTTTCGCCAGAGAGCAGCGCATGTGAGCCGCGGTGTTTCTCTCCTCTCCTTTGGAAACCAACACAAGTTGTTCCGCGAGCGATAACATCAATAACACTTCCGGTCGAGGGGTTTCAAAATAAAAGCGAAGTCTAAAACAGGAAAGATGTTTATTTTGTGCATTTGTGGCAGCGTTACAGCATTTTCAGTGGTTTCGTTTGGACGCACATATTTCTTGAGACGATTTAGTGTTTACATAAAACCTTTTTGGAATGAAAACGAAAAATATCCGTTCCGTCTCTGTCTGGATGTGGCCTAAGACTGTACTACAGTATTCATGATCGCAATGTACTTTGTGTACTGCATCTACCTAGCTTGTTCTACTATAGGGTAACAAACAAGGTGACAATGAAAAACTCAAAGACACATTACAGAAGAAACTAGACCCGATGTTGTCGGATTACTTAGTTGCATTGCCAAGCAACCCCCCCCACCACACTTGCACTTGAGGTTAATTGAAAGCGATTGCATCAAGTCTACATTAACCCAGAACTACCTCAGAGAGGTGATCACTGTCGCCTCATAAACTCATTCTGGGAAAACTGTTGGTGGACAAGTTACAGCTTGTTGTGATTGCATGTTGACAGGCTATACAATACATGGTACACATTTCTGCCGAGCAGCATTGATGACTAATGTACAGGTAAGACATACAGCTGTTTATTGTACTATTGATGGCAAACAAATTTCTATACGAGCTCCTGGAGAGATGAAGATGAAGATAATGACTGGAGCTAACGTACAAGTTGTTATGAAATTAGAATGACAAAGCTAACACGTTTATGTGGAGTAACTTTGGCCTTGCTTGCTAACGTTAGCCAGGCAGCTGCGAGAAGGTTCATAGCCTATTGTCGATGCTAAGTGGTGAACGTATGTCATAAAATAATGATGTCGGGATATGGACCAATATCATTTTTAGATTTCTGGAACTTTTTATTGAAAAGATATATGTCTAAATGTATATGTATTAGTGTAACTTGGATCATGATGAAGACTGATAATGATATACAGTACTCTGCTTTTAAATGTCTTTGTTTAAGCGAATATTGTTTTGTCTCAAAATATATACTTTTACCGGCACCTTCAAGTTCAAGTTTATTTATTAGTTGTAACTTGTCATACAGAAGTACAGAATACGTTTATACAAAATGCTTCTTTATGTTACGCTCCAGACTGTGCTAGACAAAAATAGATAAGTATACAATAAAATAAGTATAGCAAGTATAAAATAGATGTCACGTACGTAGACACAAGTGTCCAGTATGTACATATGTACAATGTTCAATGCAGAGTAGAAGTAACTGAGTTACCATACAATATACTATACAATATACTAATATACAATATACTATATAGTGCAAAGGAGAAATGGGATGAGGTACAATTTAGTTACAATTTACAGTAAGGTGTAATGAGGTATGGGTTGTAGTGAAATTATTCCGGGGGTTTTTTTGGGGGGGGGCCCTGCATATATCGGTATCGGTTGATATCGGTATCGGAAAGTAAGAGTTGGACAATATCGGTATATCAATATCGGTAAAAAAGTCAATATCGAGCATATTAAGTCCTATTCCCAGTAGCTATTATGTGAGTTTTGTCCATGCCTACGTTCTACTAATCAAAGGAAAGCTGGTTCTGTTTATGTACAGGAAGCCAATTATATGTAGACATTTATTTCTTTATAATCTGACAAAGATCCGATTTGGATAAAAATTTACATAGATCTTGACTCAATGGATTGTGGGAAGTAACTGATTAATGTTAACGTAACGTTATGTGGAGCGTATGTATTGCATGGTGTGGGAGCATATTTCTAAAGTCAGCCCCTCAACTCCATATGCAGTGCACCGATAGCAAATAGTGTTGCATCTTCGGACATGACAATGGAACCAAGTAACCACTATATGCCCACATTGATGGGACTTATAATTTACCATACTAATTTCACCACACAGCACAAACACCCACTAGCTGTGGGACTTACAGTGATATGATTGTCATCAATCATTATTCTTATTGATCACCAACACTACTCAGATAATGGCACTAAAAAACATGCATACCTTTCTGTTCTTTTGTCTTTTGAAACAGCCCACAAAACAACCATGGAACCATTGGCCTCTGCTTCATAATGTTATTCCCAGCACGTTTCAAAGGCAGTATTATATGTCCTTTGATAATCCATGAGCTATCGCCAGTCTGTTGATTGTTCTGACGTTGGCCTGCGAAGGTCCGCAAATACAACAAAGCTCAACAAATACAACATTTGACATCTCACCAGTTTCCCACTGTGTTGCCTACTCATGCAGTTTGCAGTTGGCCAGTCTGCACTAGGCCAGTTCATGTGCGCTAAACTCAAACACTGTGTTCAGGACAGGCTTCACCAGCGTGACCTGATTGACCGCAGAGTCTGCTTCCTAACACAGGCATGTGCACGGCCAGCACATGTGAATGCTCATGTGATGTGCGTTTGCAGGCGAGCTGGTACGGACGGAGATCTTTTCTGCAAACGGTGGCGAAAACGCTTGTGTGGATAGAGATTATCCGTTAAAAAAAAATAAAGAAACGTCTTCACGCAGACTCGGCTAGACTTGATCGCAGAGACTGAGCTGGTCAACGGAGCGGAGCTTTCTGCACGTCGGCAGTAGCCGCTTAGGGCTGCCGGCGGTGAAGACAGACAGTATAGGGGGAGATGTTCCTGCGATAGGGCTGATGGTGTTTAGGGACTGGGGGAATGTGAAGTGCCTTACCGCTTCCACAGCTGTGTGTGGGCGTCTGACATGCAGTCAAGCCACTCTATTGTTCCAGTGCTGGACTGACCCCCTCATGGGTTCTCACTGTATACAAGCCAAGGAGAACATGATGTTGTCAGCACAGGTTGTGTGTGGGAACACGACTTTTTTCATCATGCTCTCTATTCTATAATATAGTGTACAGACTTTATGTTGACATAAATTAAAGCACGCTCTCAACCTCTCTCCCTCTCGTACGACACATACCGTTTCTATGACAAATTATACATTTAGAGACGTTTACTTATAAGAGACACTTTTATTGTCCCTTTTACATGTGAAAAACATAACAATCTGACCCCAAACGTTGAAATGAACAATATACAGATACATACATATGATGAACATTTTGTGTCTACACATGTATAACACCCTGGCATGTGTAATCAACCAGGGAATTCAGTGATATATGCATGGACACAAAGTTATTTTCAGCGACTCTATACCAACATTGTGTAACTAAGCAGGGTTGTACTTGTAGGTGAAGTATTTCCAGTGTTCGCTATTTGGCGAAACAAGACGGCGGCTCTGGCTACAGTCACTACACTATTCTACACCATGGTGGCCTAATAGACAATAGTGAACATTAAATACTTAACCTGCAAACATAAGACTGTGCTGAAACAATATTGATGTAGCTATGAGATTTGCTGAAAACACGTTTTGAATGCATGTAACGTTATATCAAGGACAATATGAGGTACACTACAAGAGCACCCTGTGGTGGAAAATTAATGAACGATGAGGATAAATGCAGAGGAGGAAAATTAAACTATAATAGCATCTGTTTCCACAGTTATTCATCTGTTGAGTGTTTGATGGTTATTTGTTTGTGCTTTAGAATGTAACCACCATGAAACTATCAGAAAATAACATTTATGGGTTCGAGCCCAGCTCTCTGCATTGCTACCAGCTTGGCTGGTCGTTCATACTAACACAATTGGCAGTGTTAGGGGTGGGAAAGCTGGTGGGTGGGTCCTGGTCGTTGTAAACAGCGACTCCTACAGTTCGGTCGGGGCGCCTGCTCAGCGAGGAAAGGATCTAAGGGGGGTAGTGTGATCCTTCCACACGTTACACCCTCTCAGTGAGAGTCTGCGCTGCCAGGTGAAAAGAAGCGGTTGATTGGCTACACATGTGTCGGAGGAAGCATGTGATAGCCTCCACTCTCCCAGACCGACCGTAGGGGGTAGGTGCGCAGCGACCAGGAAGGGGATTGGGAATTGGCATAACGACTAACATTGGGATGGGAGAAAAACGGAGGAAAAAGGAGGGGGGAAAAGATTAAAAAAAATAAAAAATAACATCTAAACTTTACTTTTGATATGATATGATATGATACGATACATTTATTTATATTGAGCCCCTCAACCAGGACAGGAACAATACGAAAACAGAAAAAATACATGCAGGCCAACCAAGCAGATAGAGAACAGACAGACATAATACACCAGTCATACTACAATACAAAACGAGCTCATGGATTGTTTATGGCGAAAATGTGGGTTTTGAGACACTCAGATTTGTGTGCTTTGTCATTCACTAATAATCAATAAAAACCCATATAAGTAATTGTAAGGATGTAAATCAATATGGAATTCACTTTGTGATCCTGACAGGCAATGATTATTAATTATGCATAACATAGATTAATATCAGACATATAACGGAGACAATTGTATTTATAAGTTCAGTATGATCGTTTATTACAACATGGATCCATAAAGCAGGGCTGTACAGTGCGCGATATATATATTGCACGTGCTACAGAAACATCGGTCTGTGGGATGAATGGATTTACTTCAGTAGCACTGGTGCGATATGCATTCGGTTCATACCGATACTCTTATTTTGAAAATCCCGTGGAGTCGTATCCGCTCGGCTCACAACACAGCAGTAGCGTCTGGAACACGGACATTGCAACATAGCAAGGCCAGTGTGCCTATATCTATCTAAGCTATTTTGATTTTGAGCATTGCTTAACAATAGTATTTGTGTATCAATTGCATAGGTTCAATAGCAGACCGACTCACACAAACACCATTATGTTGTAGGACATTGTAGCAGAGTAATGCAAAGTAATTATAGTATACTGTACTGTATACTGACTGTATACTGTCACCCATTTGTTTGTTTACAAACCATACACTGTTTTCCTAATGCACTGTTTCTTGTTCTACTTTATATACTTATACTTATTCTACTTTATATATGTATATGTGTTCTACTTTATATACTTGTACTTATTCGTCTTTGTTTACTTGTACTTATTCCACTTTGACTTCACTGTTAGTGTTGAATTAATCCAGTGAACACACTCTGATTTGTGTGCTTTGTCAGACTTGTCACTAACTAATAATAAGCCACGAAACCATATACTGTACGTAACCAAACCCATATAATTTCTTACAGAGGTAGGTAATTGAAGGGTTGTCTTTGTAGCAGCTTGTCCCATGTGCATCTAGAAATCACAGGTTGGGGGTAATTTTCTATTACCATGGGTCCCCATGTAATACTAGACCCGTGTGAATAGTGATTGAAATACCTGTAAAGCTCCTACGGACATTTATTGTAATGGTCACTGTTTGTGTTTTGTTTGAGATTAAATATTTCTGAATGTCAGTAAATGGTACTGGGCTTTAGTAACTGGTAAAGGGAGGTATGCTCTTGCTTGGCTATGGGAAATTGCATCACAGCTATGACATCACCATACGGCTGTCATGACTATTATTTTACAGTTTGTTCAAGTTTTCAATTTGTTCCGCTCTCTCTTTATAAACAGCCTAGCTGACATTAGCAACGCCATTCATCAATGACTGCAAAATACTGTACGGGTCAGCCTACTGATGTGGGACAGACAAGGAATTAATCCAAGGGTAACGTTGGATTTTGACATTATAGTCTGTCTGCTCACATAAAGAAGGCTGCACTGAGTTCATGTTTGGGAGATGTAGGATAATTATTCTGATGATGCTTTAGACACAATAAGTGCAAACGGGAATACAAATGTGAAATTATTTGATTAAAGTATTCTGTCCAGCTCTGCCACTAGGCATCAATAACAACGGTAAACACAGACGTGGAAACCTTTCTTCGGCCTGACAGCTGACACTATGGTTTTGAGGATTTGTTTTTCCCTTTCTGGATGCTTAATTTTTGCACTGGAAACTTGGCTACAGCTAAACTGAAAGTAGGCACACAGTGATATACGGCTGCCCAATTGGTGATTTGACAAATACATTTAGTTGATGTATGATCAACTGATCATAGCTATGCAGGGGAAACCAAACATCTGCGACTGTGACTTCCCTCGCTCAATATTGTTCATGGCTGTGGTGCAAATATTATAATTTATATTTAATATACAGTATACAAATGTAAATGTAAGCTCGTGTCTCGTGGGCTCCTGTCCTCCGTGGGCCTGGGGCTGTTGGAGGAGGAACAGGAAGGCGGAGCAGTTGGAGCTCTGGAGATGAGCGAGGAGCGAGCTCACACCATCAGAACATCCTGTCTCACGGGACCTGCCGCCGTTATACTCTAGACAGGACCTATTCATTCTGGAGGCCATAGGAACGTCTACATCACTCTGAAACATAATGCAGTATTGTCTGTGGAGGAAGAGCGAGTACAGGCAGGCTATAGCAAGATGGCATCCCACTCATCAAACCTGGCAGTAAGACAGACTTCTTAGTTCATACAGTATAAACCACTGCCTGCTGCCTAAAACAGTTTATTGTTCAACTGAGTTTATTATATAAGCCTAATTCTATGTATAAAAGGCTAGCACACTTGTTGAGAATAGCATTATGCCTGTTGCGGTAATATGTCTGTCCATTATTTATGTCACAGTTATGTTGTTTATTGATACTGTACAGCTTTGTGACTTCTTCATATAGCGTCCAGCTTTTTCCTCATCCTCCTCTCTGCCACCGCCTCTAGTCTGGCCGGTTCAACTCCCACTGACTCTCTCTTTTGATTGAAACCTTTATTTATTCTCTAAAAAGGACATTAATATGTTACCCCCATTTGCAATGCTGTTAAGATTACAAATGCAACAGTTCAGAATACATATACAATACATGCATTTGTATAAATATGTGAAAAGAGAAAAAAACGAAGACAGAGAGATCAAATTAAAAACAGTTACATACTGAGTTTTTTTTATCATGTTTTTAGATTGTCCGTAGGATATAGTGGGGTATTGATTTTTAGTGTGAGTTGAAGATCATTCCAGGAAGCTGGTGCATCAAAATAAAAGGCAGACCTCGTGGGACCTTAAGTGGAAGCCAATCATTTGAGCGATAAGGACCATCATTCCAATCTAGCATCATTGTGATATGGTGACAATTGTCCATCAATGGCCTTAAATATGAACAGATACCAATGCCTATTCCGCCTCTCTGAAAGAGAAGACCAACCCACCGTACCATACAGGCTGCAAGGATGAGTGCAGTAACTATCACCAGTAATGAATCTAAGAGCAGAATGATAGAACGTGTCTAGGGGTGGAATGGGCATAATTTCTATAAATGATATAACCATAATCCAAAACTGACATAAAGACTGCTTCAACAATCCCCTTTCTGCTAATCATAGGGAAGTTATGTATGCTATGTTTCTGTAAAATAACCCAATCGTTTTTCTGTTTGCTAGTGAGATTGGCTATGTGATATTTAAAAATGTTCCATCAAGCCAAATGTCAAGATATTTACTGCAGCAGCCTATTACGCACATCGGAATACCTGAGTCTCCTCAGGAAGAACAGCCTGGCTATGTCCCCTCCTGTAGAGGGTTGTCTGACCAGTCCAGTTTACTGTTCAGTTGTACTCCCAGGAGCTAGGCTGTCTCCACCATATCCACCATCTCAACCTCCTCCCCTCGGATAATGATAGGAGTTGGGGGCCTCTTCTTTCTTCGATGGTAGTCCACCACCAGCTCCTTGGTATTGCTGATGTTGAGTTGGAGGTGGTTGCTGTCCCTCCACCCTACAAAGCTCTCCACCAGGCCTCTGTACTCGTCCTCGTTGTCATCCGTGGTGTAACTGATGATGGAGGAGTCGTCTGCGAACCTCTATCGGTGGCTTGTGTTGTAGCAGAAGTCTAAGGTTTAGAAGGTGAACAGGGACGGTGATAGCTAGGGATGCACCGATATGACTTTTTCAGTCCCGATACCGATACCTGGCTTTGGGTATCGGCCGATACCGAGTACCGATCCGATTCAATTAAATTAATAAACTGTATGCCTCACTGTGTGGAAGAGACTGGGATCATTATTTTGTGCAAGGCAACGTCAGGCTTGACTTAAAACATTACTTTCCTAACTTAGTGAAACAAAATGTAACAAATTAACACATAGATATAAATGTACTGAATAGTTATGTCTTATTTTATTATATATTATTATATTATTAAAAAAATCCCCAAAATCTGATTAATATAAAGAAATTATTCGATACCCGATCCAGCAGTTTTAGTCATATCGGGGGCAATATCCGATAACATTATCGGATCGGTGCATCCCTTTCTCACCAGCACCTCTGACTGGCTGCCCTGCAGTCTGACGTACCGTGGTCTGTTGGTGAGGTAGTCAGTGATCCAGGCCACACTTAAAACAAATTCAAACAAGTGAAACTGAAAAAGTATATACAAAATAAAAAGCTGCAGAGATTAATAGCTAATTTGAAGTGGCGCACTTTGAGGCCATGCGTGTGGGCAGCGATATAAAATACCACGTCACACCAGGGTCTGCTGCTCGGCCCTTTTCGTGGGGGGGGGTGAGGAGGTGGTCACCGGCTGATGTGTAGGAGTGAAGAATGGTAGGAAGGGAACACGCTGTGTAGCACTCCGCAGGGGGACGGAGAGCAGTTTGAAGTACACCCAGCAGAGGACTGGGTTGGCGCGGCCTCTGGCCTGAGAGCACTGTATCTTGCGGTTTGTTGAGAAGTTTGCAGAGAGCTGCCACACGGAGCCTCTAGCCGTTGGCTACCTTCAGCACCCAACCACTGCAGTGCCTTTGATGTAGCGGCAGCTGATCAGGGAGACGAAAACAGAAATAGACCGTAGCAAGGCTTCGAGTTCACAAGATTATTTTCTTCTGTTCTTCTGTTCAGCCGCCTGCACTCCCGGTTGAATGTGTCACTTCCCCACGTATTCAACCTGAATCTATGCGTTCTAACAGTGCTTTCTGACAAGGGGAGCTTAGTTTAGCGGGACCCCTACAGCAAAAGCCCCACGAGACACAATTAATTCAACAGTCGTCACTGTGCTCATATTGAGGAGGGATATGGGGCTGGGGATCAGAGCTGTAGCCAAGTGGGTACACTTCATAAATACTCCATCTCCATAACACAACCTTATTCGAACTATTACTCTCGCCCTCGCCCCCTCTGTATCTTTCTCGCTCTGCATATATAGCGGATTGAGACAAATTGTTTTACTCATTTCATAGAGAGTGTGCACCTTCATACCATGTTGAAACATTGTTTATGACTATAATGATGAGTGGAAGCAAAGCCACAGCATGCCTCCGGGCCTCACACATGCACGCACGCACGCACGCACGCACACACACACACACACACACACACACACACACACACACACACACACACACACACACACACACACACACACACACACACACAGACACAGACACAGACACACACACACACACACACACACACACACACACACACATTAATACAAGAAACATAATAAGCAGTAAGAATGTAGTCCGATACATCTGCTCACAGTGTTGATTTCCATAATAGAAAGCGCTGAAAATGGGGACTGTGAGATATTTACTCAAATAATCCATCACATCGGGTCAACAAATTGTGGGATATTCCATCCAAATTGTGAAATATTCCTCACGTATAAACTGTCAAATAATCCCGTCGGGCCTTCACCCAAAATTACTTGTATATCTGACTATATTCAATATCCAAATTGTCATGGTTATCAATAATATCCAATAATGAAAGGTACAGTAGAAACATCTTTCAACGGTTTATTCCAAGTGAATCAAACAAGTATTACAGACTGGAAAATTTGACTGAATTATTGATCATTGCAACGGGCATACCTACATTCTGCCAAGAGCAGGAAGTAACAAGTGACTTTTATCTTGTCCATAGGCCAATGAAAATGCTTACAGAAAATAGAATCAGAAACAAGGCTGACACAAGACCAAATATTGGTCGCTAGTTAGGGTTGGATTAGAACACAGACTCTCTGGTGCCATAGGTCCACAAGAATGTATGACATGCCCTGCATGAACACACATCACAATACAGGGCCAACACAGTAAATAACCTTATATTATATCTTATATTACCAAAAAACCTGCTAGATCCTGACAGGTCCAAATTATCAAACCGATCGGTTCAAAACCGTTTCCAAACATGACAATGTGAACATTCTAGCTGGGCCGCGTGCTGCAGTGTTTGCTGACAGCAATAGCTGACAGGAAATAAGCCGGGGCTCAAGCTGGTCCCCTGCAGCGACGCAATTCCATTGAAAAAGGTCGGCACCTACTTTTGCTCCAACTCAGCTACCTGGGAATAACCCGGCGTTTCCCAGACTCATTTGTGGCGTCCCGCCACAGTGTCAGAGACAGACCCACCAGAAATGCATTTCCCCTGGTGAAACAACAACACATTAGCAGCGGACCTTACCCCTTTCCTGTGGTCCTCTGTGGGCCCCTCACTTTAATATGTAGCACTGCGCTAGCTACATGCATTCTCACTCAGACGTGTTCTATAGTGCCACTGCCTAACCATTACACTAACGCCACTTATTTATCACACAATATCATAGGGCTGAGTCCGAATGTTCGGACCTTTAAATCAACATTTGAATTTTTTATATATCTTTTTATAATATTTTTTTATATATTTTTGTATGTGTCTATTCATTATGTTTAAACCAATAGGGTTTTTCTTCACAGTTGCAGATAAAGATTAGGCTACACTAATATAGTATTAAAACTGATGAGTTATAATAAAAGTGGCCTTTTTAGTAAAAATTTCTGAGGACTGCATACTTTCTTTGCAAACCAAAACAACATATGTTATCCTTATAGCACATGCATGAGCCTGGGCCCTGTTTCTTGTACCTGGATAACTGAGTTAGCCGGATAACTTTAACTGGATAACTGGGTTAGCCGGACTTTCCGGTTTCATGTACGTGGATTTTCCAAATCACCATGACAACATATCCAAAAGTTTGAGCCTGGTCGAAAGCAGAGTTCAAGTTCAACTTAGCCTGACCCATCGCCACGCCCCCGCAAAGAAGTGACGGCCCGTTTCCTGAAACTATTCCCACAGTCTACGATCTGCATTATACCATTCTGAATTACGTTCTTGTGCTCCATTCTTCCAGAGGGGGCTTTTGAAATGTAAAATAGACCCAAAATGCTGATACTAAATTCACTTTGTCCTAAATAATGCACGTTATATATACCGTGGCGACGGTGGCGCTCGCTCGTGCGATGTACACATTATGTGGTTATTTCAATTGTAACTGGGATTAAGATGTCTGATGAGATGCGCTGTTTGACGGATTTGAGAAATTGAATGAGCCGTTGACGTTACATTAATGAATGAGGATAAAGAGATAAACTTCATTCATAACAAAGGATATTCTAAACACGGGTCTCTCGTTCATTAATGTATAAACAATGAATTTATCCCATCTGGCACAGTGGTCCAGCGGTAGTGCTCAAGCCTGCCAACCCAGCGACCGGGGTTCAAAACCCGGTCTTTCCAATATGATTTTTTTGAATATAATATTAATGATTATACGCCAAAGTAGCCTGGTTTTAAGTTAAAATATTATAAATCTACATGCATTGAGGATGTCATTCTTTATATAGCTCTCAACGTGCACCAAATTGAATTATTCCTATATTGCAAAAAGAAGGAGACGACTAGGGTCTTGAACCCCGGTCGTCTGTGTGAAAGTCAAAAGAACAACCCGTTAGACCACATTGGAGATAAGTTAAAGATTGACTATACATCAATCAATGGGTAAGAGAGCCGTATCGTAATTCTGTATAACAGTTAACTAATTATTTTCGCTAGCAAGATCTCATTTGATTATTCAATCCAGCAGGCAAGTTTAAAGAAATATAATCTGATTGATTGAGGTAATGAGGGACTTAAAATTAGCCTATAGATAACGCATTTAACTTGTCGGCGAGGCGATTGAGCCGTACTGCAATATGTTAATAAAGTTTTAAATCAATTAATCAATCAATGCCGCTAGAGAATCAGGATTTCTGCGATCGACACCTGCTGTCTTCTCAGCTGAGGCGGGCGCGCGCACTGATCCTGAGAATCAAGTCTGGCTTGAGTTAACGAGACTGAATCCACCTTCTTGGAACAGGAAAATCCCGGCTTCAAACATCGGGTTAACTGAAGCTGGATAATGACATCTTGATCGACTTAGTTGAACCACGTACAAGAAACAGGGCCCTGGTCTCTTTTGAAAGATGACATTCTGAAGTCTCTGATTCCAGAAAGATAATAACATTTTAGTGCTAACGTAATAGAGCAACATATGCCTGCACTTGAGTTGTAGAAAAACGTGTTACTCAAGTTTTTATGTAGTAGTTAGTAGTCCAGAGGTAGTATTTTTCCAGAAGGTGGAATGGCTTACAAATCCAGACGCACCCATAGCCTGAAGCCTTATGTAGTACATGTCCACATTTCATAAAGATCCATTCAGAATTGGGTGATTAGGAGTGATTTTGGTAAACTGTGTACAATGAAAAACTCAGTTTTCTCATAGACTTCAATTCATTATCTTCCTGTCTTTGCTTGTTTGTTTTTAACCTAGATCCTAGATCATACATCCCCACGTGGGGTTTTATTGGTAAGCCACACTCATTGGCTACAACAATCCACAATCATTTTCGAGATCGGATCTAGATTGACGGAGCTACTGTGCCAAGAGTCGGGAGTGGTATTTTGCGCAATACCGTGTACTTTGCACAAGCCTCAAATACCGGCATGTAACTCGAGAACCGATGAACGGATTTTGTCGGATTTGGTCGCTATCGAAGGCAACAAATAAGCCTTCAATTTGATGTATATATTGTATTGCAAAATATGCACACCTGAGCCACTAGGGGTCGCCAAAGTGCCGGTGGGCAAATCGTCCTAAAACATTTGTTTTAATTATTATTAAAAACGTCCGTTCGAAAAACCCTGACGAAGTTCTAAGCCCAAAAACAGGCTTCGGGGACAGCTCGTAGTAGTAGTAGTAGTAGTAGTAGTAGTAGTAGTAGTAGTAGTAGTAGTAGTAGTAGTAGTAGTACTAGTAGTAGTAGTCATCACACACAAAACAATATACACAATCATTCCAGACTGTCAACGGTCTTTGATTTTGGTAGTGACTGAAAAGCATAATGCTTATATATCCCTGTCCTATATTCTTATCAAATTAAGCCACCATAACAGAAACAAACTTGTTTTAATAATAATAATTATTCATATTTGTAACCATCAAAAATAGCTATACAAACAAACCAAAAGTGAATTAATCATTACTCCAATTACTCATCAGCATTGTTCCACAAGTTAACCCCAACAATATAAATACATCTAATTGTAATCCCTTTCTTAGCTTTTTGAACAGTAAATTTACAAATGTCTATCAAATCATATAGTCGTTCATGTATTGAAAAAAAACTTTGGACACAGTTACATTTATTTAGCTATGTACATTATTTGCATTATTTTTATAATAAACCAAATCATTACATTTCATTACATTACAATGGCAGGTTGACAGATTGACCTGCCAACACACCAGAATGCTTTAAATTGACAGGTCTGAGAACACATGGCATTTTAAGTACAACATGAGGTTGACTCTGACAGACAGCGGATGACATTGCTTAATTGCTGCTTTAATCATAACATTAAAGGAACACGCCAACATTTTGGGAAATTAGCGCATCGTCTTCTCCAGAGAGAGACAAGAAGACCATCAGTTGCAAAATTACAACATCACTTTTAGCTTTTAACTAAAATAAAGTCTGTAAAAAGTATGTGTTTTTAGGTCCCACAGTCTGGCCTCTGAAGTTGATAATGTCAATTTAATTTAGGCCTTACAGGGTAATCTCACTATTAATTTGACTGGCTGTGCCATGTAGCTAGCGTAGCGTATCTCTCCCCTGACTCCTATCACCACAGACAAGCTAAGAGCCAGTGGTCAACACTGAATGACCTGTGTCAGCTGTATTGACCGGAGCACCACAGACCAGGCCATAGAGCAGGGTTGTGATACAGGTCCTACCGACTATTATTTTAATTGGTTGACCGAGTAGATAATATAAACCCCCACAAAGTGAAAGCAGTGTTTCCCATTCATTACCTAGACTGTGGCGGGCCACCACAGTCTAATTGGTCCCGCCACAGTTTTATAATACAAAAATAAAAAAATATTAATAAAAAAAAAAATCTTTTTATTTCTTTTGTAATACAAAGTTTGCCAATAGGGATGTATCAGTAGTATTGGCAGTGGTATTAGTCGTAATAGTAATACAGTATATTTTTTTTCTAAAAAATAAACCAGTTCAACACAGGTAACCACTTTTGCTTCATTTCTTTGATGGCTCAAATGTATGCTCTAGTCGATTTTGTGTTTTGAGCACAACGTTCATCATAGGTCTAGCCTCTTTATTTTGCTCTCAAAGTGTCATCATGTTGTTTGAAACAGGCCTAACCTTTTTACTATGCTAACCTTTACTATGTACCCTAATACTATGCTACTATTCTTATACCACTACCTATCTAATACTACTATGCACTCAGATTGTAACACTCAAGCTCGATATTATTTAACAATGCCACTGATATTTAGCTGCCAGAGATGTACCCCTCCTGGTGACATGTTCACAGTATGTAAGTCACTTTGGATAAAAGCGTCAGCTAAATTACTAAATTGTAAATTATAAACAACATAGTATTACACACGACGTGACGACCCGTATGGGATGTTACAATTAATAAAAACAGTGCGGCTGCCGTACATCGGTAGGGCTCCGGGCTCACGATGGAAAAGGTCACAGGTTTGAATCCCGGCAAGTACACTGTTGGAAAGTGTTTTGCATGTCCAGTACTAGGGAGCACTCTGTCCTCCGGACTTGGCAGTAACAATTCCCTCGTTGAGGTGACACGGACGCTGTGCATTTGCGAGTAACGTCCTTTTGGATGTTGAACCGAGGCCCTAACTCACTGAGGTCGTTAAGGGACCCATGGTATCTAGCGTAAAGATAAGGGAACCCCGACATCCCTGGCTAACTTCTCAATCAGGCCCCGGACATCAAAGACATCTAATCATCCCTCTACTTAATTGGTTCATATCAATCCTCGTCTCCTGGGCCTTTCAGCCATCAGTGTGTGTGTGTGTGCTGCTGCCAATGTACGGCAGCTGCCGCCTGCGTTTCCCCCCAAGGTTGTACGCGTAGGATGAGGCAATTTACCTTCTACATTGTAAAGCACTTAGTGTCCTATGAGTAGAAAGGGCGCCATATACGGTAGTAAATGTGGTCATGCAGACATTCATTCTTAAAAAAAAAAGAAAATGCTTGCAGACCCAGGGCTAGATCCACAAAGAATGGATTGCACGGAGCAAGTTGCAGATTGATTGATTGAATGAACATTTTATTAACAGATTGCAGAATGGGTACAGACAGTACAGTACGGCTCATATGTACACAATTGTTAAGGGGATGCAGACCAGAGAAAGACTTTCGTCTTGTTTACATCAGGGTCCCCCATTTTAAATTCATAATGCATTGTAAGTAAGGGTGCAACTTGCTCCGTGCAATCCATTCTTGCTCCGTGCAATCCAGAGTCCATTATAAATGTTGATGACCTGGCATCTATCCGTATTCCTGGCTTTGTATAAACTGTGACCCATTTAGTGACGGACCTGGGTCAATAACCGTGTTTAACCAGGGTCAATAACCGTGTTTAACCAGGGTCATCCCTCTAAAATAAGTATTTGTCCTTTTGGCAGCCTGACTTTCTCCACATCGGATGTTGAATTCAGAATGAGGGAAGTATCTCAAATACTGGTTGGCGAGTATCCAAGTTGTCTGTGGAACTCTCTATCAGCCCTTGGTACCGAGTGCCAATCCCATGGTCCCTTAGCGACTCAGCTTGTCTCAGCATGGTGGCCTAGCAACGGCGGTTTCACTTATGCCAGCGCTTGTTTAGCTAGCATTCACTTTTGAATGTGGCTTGACAGTTAAATGGCAGCTTGCATGTGCGTCATCTCTTGGTTCATTTGATCCAGTTTTAGGAAAAACCACACAGACATGCGTGCATCAGGGTTTCCGTTAGAAAAAATTGTTGCCGGTCTCCGTGACCTGCAAGATTTCAACTACCGGACAAATGAGATTAATTCCGGTCATAGTTTATTGAGCTTTAAAACAATTGATAGGCAGGCTCATGTCATCCTCAAGGCATGTAGATTTATAATATTATTACTTAAAACTAGGCTACTTTTGCGTATACAGTCATTAATATATTCCAAATAAAATAAGTCCCTCGATACTCCGTCTCCGTGCTGCTGCTGACTTGAAATAAAATAGACCGCGTATGTGGCAGTCGGTCCGACACTGAACAGCAGTCTGTTATAATCACATTTTTATGAGCTAACGAATTCCGTTATATTGGACATTTGTATTAATTATATCAAGCGAAGAACTGAGAAAGCAGAGAGACTGCAACATTATCGTGGTTTGCGTGACTACTCTCTCCACCTCAATGTCACGCGGTCGAAAAGGGCGCTTGTCTATTGGACAGTGGAAATGTGTGTGTGGCTGCGATCCTGTGTGTGCGCGCGCGCGTGTGTGTGTGTCTGTGTGTGTACTGCGGAGCCCAGATCAGCGGAGCCGAGTTTTGACATGGCATTGATCCATTGTTCTATTGAAGCACATTACCTACCACCATCCTCTCGCTAAACAACTTGTAGACCACGGTGTTTTTATGAGTGCCCACAAGTAGCCGTTTTAATAATATAATAAGCCGCGCGCCTCGGTAATAATAATAAGCCGCTTTTTTTCTTCCTTCTTCCCAAGATGCACAGACATAGAGAGAGAGAGAGAGAGAGAGAGAGAGAGATAGATAGATAGATAGATAGATAGATAGATAGATAGATAGATAGATAGATAGAGAGATTAGATGCAGTGTGCTTGTTTTGCAGTGAGTGCTGCGAGCAGTGGTAATAATAATCACTTCCTATATTTGGTTCGCGTTTGGTCCGATGAAGCGAACCGAGACCTACGTTTTTAAAGCTCTCGCTGACAACGTCGTTGTCATTATTAGAAGCAACGAGGAAACAAATGTAATGATCGTTTCGTTCATCGCATAGGCTATTTAATTTTAGCCTATTTTAATACAATTCAAATAATCAAATTGTGCTTAGACTCAGGGAATTATTTTCACCGGACATTAAGACCGGAGAAATTAAATATGTCGGACTTCAGGAGATTTTGCCGGACAAATACCGGTAATTACCGGCTAACGGAAACGCTGGCGTGCATGCATGTAAATACACACAGACACACACGCACAGACACACACACACACACACACACACACACACACACACACACACACACACACACACACACACACATATACACACACATAAATGTGGTCATATTGAAGGTCTCAATGCTTACGTTGTCCTCTTCAAGGATTATCCAGAGGTAAAGAGGCCAACCAGTGGCTGAAAGGTTGCTGGATTGAGCCTTGACACCGACAGGAGGGTACAATATATCCAGTTATTACCACAGATCACATCTCTGCCTGAGTGGCTTTGAGCAAGGCACTCCAGGGGCACTGTACCGCGGGATGACCCTGCACTCTGATTATATATCACGGGTTGAACTAACCTGAACGTTATTGTCATAAAATACAGTTTATTTACCTTTATGTGAACGTCTAGAAACAAACGCCTCTCAATCTGATTAAAATGGCGGTGCAATAGACATTATAAAAAAGTAACTGTACTTACTTACAGTAGATTTAATTCACAGTCTTTGCTGCCCTATATTGGGCGCCTGGTGGTACTAAATCCAGATTTAACTCTGTCATTGGAAAGAGGAGATTTGGCCAGATCCATAGATGTATGACTTGGCCATAGTAAGGTAATTTATAGGCCTTATATTCTATATTATATTCATATTTCAAATTGCATGTGTCCGGATGGCAAAATTCAGTACTGTATCTACAAAATGCCCTGTAAATCATCTGCCCATTATTCATTTGCTTGGATTATTTGTACACTTGATCTCAGGAAGGTGCTGAATGAGCTCAGTGGCAATTGTTTATGTCTGGTCAATGTTAGCATGGTGTTATTCACCGTCAACAATGAAAAAAGGAGGTTAAGAGGTTAATTGCTGGATTAATGTTTTTGAATAAATTACTGTTTGCTATTGTCCTCAGACAGCCTGTTCCATTCATGTTGAGTTTGGTCCATCATCTATCCGCTGTCATTAACCAGATGAAAACCGGTTAGTCGTTTTTTTTTAAAATATTTTACTTAACATGGTTCCAAGTGATCTGCCGTGCACAATCTGCCCGTTTCACATTCTAATTATCTCTTTCTCTCCCAACACAACAATACACATATATCTAACGTTACCAGTCAACATCTGCACAAGGCTACACACAGCGATCTTCCATGAGTTAACAATGCTTGCTAATGCATAATGTTAGATAACTACAAAAATACAGTGCACCTTCATGATGACTGTAATTTTCTCATCATTAGTAGCAACACTTAAAACTCCACAGTACAGACTCCAGGTGGAGACATATATTGTGAAAATTATGACACAGCCACTAGGGTTGGGCACCGAGAACCAATTCTAATAGGGACCGGTTCCTAACTTCCGGTTCTGGAACCGGACGTAGCATATTTGCATTTAGATTCTTAACACATCTTGCGCCATTCACGTTGTACGACGTGTTTCAAGTTCATGCTAATTCTGCCAGATCACGGCGTACAACGTTATTGAGATCATATTTCATATTTTCGCCATGTTATTCATATTTCCCTCACGGAGCCTCGTCTGATGCAGTGGAACTCGGCACAACTCTGCAACACTTCAATACTGCCACCTGGTGGATGATCGGCGAGTTGCCAAACCGGAAATGGCCGGTTGGATATCGGTACGTCTCCTAAATACGTCCGGCCACTCGCATATCGTTGCGGGACTGTAGACACACGCCGTGGATATGGATCGCTGCCATAACTCAAAAATCGACATGATTTGGGCTGTTATTATTATTATACAAACCGGAAATGGATCGACTCGATCCCCATCAAATAACTGGGATATTTTTGCTCCAGTATCATCGCCCAACGGTAAGAGGAGGCTGCCGTGACTTTCAGCGTGAGTGTTTATTATTATCCATGCAAACTGCTCTGATCTATATATCACCCATACCACATAAAGCATTCAATGACGATCACGGAATTATAAACGACCCCCCCCCCCCCCCCCCCCCCCCCCTCTGTTCACCGGCACATGATCAGTCATAACGTTTAGGACCATGTACAGTTGACATTTTTTATATAGCGTGGATCGGCAACAAACGACATTTGATAATGTATATGCATTTATGCCTATATCTAGACGGTATTTTCGTATGAATGTGTGAATGAAAAAGTAAAACGTTCCTACATCCTGAACGATAGATAATCCATGTTGAATGGGCCATAGTAATGTCAATTTAGCAATACAATTTAAAAAGTTATAGCCCTGCAAATAAGGTGAACATCTCCATAGACTTACAGTGCTGGCAGAGAATGGTATAAGATGATCAAACTCTGTGGCAGTTAATGTGTTAATTTGGATTCTTAAAAAAAAAAAAATAATAACTTTGTTAATTAATACCCTAGTTACAGTACAGCAACCAAATTAAACTGTATCAAGTCAACTGACAATGTGAATAGTATGAAAACAATTTAAGAAAAGAAAAGAAAAAATCTCATGTGAAATAAGTTGTCACCTGTTTTGACCTGCACCTCAAAGAATCGGAATCGAGACTAGTTTAGAACAGGAATCGAAATAGAGAATCGGAATCGGAACCGGAATCGTTCAAATCCAAACAATGCCCAACCCTAACAGCCACTCACGCTTCCAAAACAAATGTCATGTGCAGCGATCAATGTGCTTGTATCCTTATTGATCATCAACACTACTCAAATAATAACAATAAAAAGCACGCATACCATTTTGTTAATTTGTCCAAAACGGCCATGGAGCCATCACACCCTCTGCTTCATAACGTTATTCCCAGGGTCTTCATTGGGCAGGATTGTATGTCATTTGATAATCCTCGACCAGCCTGTTGATTATTAGGCTAACGTTACTTCACGTGCGCTCAATGAATATTCCGCATTGACAGTGTAATATACAGGCATGCACTGTTAGAACTCAACTCAAAGTACTACACTGAGGTGCAAGCATGCCCTGTGTAGTGAAAGGTATTGAGATATACAAATTATAAAAAGGCTTGTTTAGACAAAACTATTTACTCCGCTCTAAATCAAATACGTCTAAATCTAGAGAATGTCTCATATGTTCACTTTATTTAAAATGAATACAAAACAATACATATAAAATGTGAATGAACCATTTAACCGTTAATTAAATTTGAAAATAATTTTAAAACAACTGGTTAATCGGCTAACTGGATATCCTTGCACATCTCTAGTCCATCTTAATATTTGAAGTTTAGATCAGCATTCATTATGTTCTCTGTCTCTCAGTCCTACAGAATTCTTGCCCTGAAGCATCTGAGCTGAATTCTAAGAGTTCAGCCCCCCCCCACCCCCCCCACCCCCCCACCCCCCATGATATCAGGGGTCCTCAAGCAGGCACTGTGAAAACCTCTCAGTCCCTGCCAACAGCAGATAGGATCAGCTGACAACCCCAACATTTTCAATTTGGTGCTATCGGCCACCGTGGAGATGTGTCAATAGAGGGGTGCAACAGCAAGCAAACACAGGAGTCAGACAAGCAATAACCTAGATTCAACATGGCCCCCGGTCCGCTCCCGCCAAGAGGTCCCGCCACTTTCTTCTCATTTAGATCCACATCTGTGTTGATCAGAAAAGACACACCGTTCACTGTGGCTGCACAGAACACAGGACCCCTGTATGGGAAGGTTTTTCTGTCGAGTTTTCTTTCTGTTCCCTGGTATAACCAAGGGTCAAGGGTCAAGGGTTTTCGCATGTGTTTGCCTGCTTGATTGCAGGCTTGGATGGGTAGCAGGGTGTGAGTCATAAAGCCAAGAGGTACCAGCGATATAATAAGGTATTGATTCATACAATCATGGATCCTCCGTTTGGCTTAAGGCTGCTTTGCTGCAACCATTGAACTAGTCGATACTTTGCATATATTAGGCGTTTGTCCCAATTACACAGGCACTGTGTTAATGGCGGCTAAATAATTTATTTACTGCATTCTGGTGTATTACATGTTGTATTTATTATATGGTGCAAAGCCTAGGTAACGTTTCTTGTTTTGGGGGGTGTGATCGATAAGCAGGCCATGTTCTCAGAACCAGTTAGTTATTTAAAGGGGACGTGCATTGCTATTCCTTGCACTATTTGGGCAACTTTACACAATTCCTGTGAGTCTATTGAACACATCTGTAAGTTTTTTTTTTTTTAAATGCATTGTTTTATATTTCTAATAAAGTACTCAAAAGCATAATTTTTCTCCCTTTGGATTTCAGGCTGTATTGGCCTGGCTCCGCCCATAAGCACTTTGAGTGACAGTCATCCACACAGTCTGCGACTGGCACAGAGAGAGATAGAGAGAGATTGAGGGGGATACTAATTAATGTCCCCGCGGGGGGCATAATCCCACGGGACAATGCATTGGTAACTTTCAAATGACAATATATACCTCTGTGATTATTATTGTACGGATCGGAATACGTGTGTCCGTGGGAGCATGGGCAAAGATATTACAGTGATATGCTAACCCGACTGCGAGGGATAGAGAGAGATAGAGAGGGATAGAGAGATAGAGGGACACACGGAGGCAACCTGTGTAAATGCTCCGTGTGTGTGAGAGAAGACGGGTCTCTCACTCTCTCTCTCTCTCTCTCGATCTCTCTTTCCCTCTCTCTCGCTCGCTCGTTCTCTGCCTCGCAGTCAAAACCCGTTTGAGGAAGTGTCGGGTTACACCATGCGTTACAACCCCTATATCTCCCTCCCTCTTTATATCTATATATATCTCTATCTCCCTCTTTCTATCTATATCTATCTCTATCTCCCTCTCTCTCGCTCGCTCGTTCTCTGCCTCGTAGTCAAAACCCGTTTGAGTGTCGGTTTACTTTACACTATGCACTTGATACAGATTGTCTCAACTGAATTAGAGCAATCCGCCAATATGGTAATTAGAGACACAGACCCATTGCTACTAACCCCATATTGCTATAAAACAATGCTAAACACTGGAAAAAGCCATTTATAATGCACAGGACCTTTAAGGGTGAAGTGAACTTGTAATTGGGTCTGAAAGAGGGATGGAGGGAGAAATATAGAGGGATAGAGAGAGATAGAGAGAGAGATAGAGAGAGAGAGCGAGAGAGAGAGAGAGAGATAGAGAGAGAGAGAGAGATAGAGAGAGAGAGAGAGAGAGAGAGAGAGAGAGAGAGAGAGAGAGAGAGAGAGAGAGAGAGAGAGAGAGAGAGAGAGAGAGAGAGAGGCCTCAGCCAAATTGGACAGTTCAAATCACAAAAGAGAGACCACATGACTCCAAGCTGGATCTAAAGAGGGACTTGGGAAAATGTAGATTCCGACTGTGTGTGTGTGTGTGTGTGTGTGTGTGTGTGTGTGTGTGTGTGTGTGTGTGTGTGTGTGTGTGTGTGTGTGTGTGTGTGTGTGTGTGTGTGTGTGTGTGTGTGTGTGTGTGTGTGTGTGTGTGTGTGTGTGTGTGTCTGTGTGTGTGTGTGTGTGTGTGTGTGTGTGTGTGTGTGTGTGTGTGTGTGTGTGTGCGCGTGCGTGCGTGTGTGTGTGCGCGTGCGTGCGTGTGGTGGGGGGTGTATAGGTAATATGTCTGTATGTGAGTGTGTTTTGATATAAATAAATAAATAAAGATGCTTTTAACATCAAAGCACCCAGAGGATGTGAGTACCATAAACTTGCCAATTCTGCCTGTAAGTGGTTTGTCCAGCAGGGACTGTTGATGTGCCTCTCATCATCATAGTCACCAGAGGGTAACTTAATGCCCCCCCCCCCCCCCCCTCTCTCTCTCTCACACACACACATGTCACACACACACACACACACACACACACACACACACACACACACACACACACACACACACACACACACACACACACACACACACACACACACACACACACACACACAAACAAATAACTTTTTCTACAGACATTCTTGTGACTTTGTGAATTGTCTATCACTTCCAAAGAAATATGTGTATTATTCCTCTTGCAACAATGCATTTTAAGCATGAAAACTGAAACTAGAACAAAGACCCCTGCACACACACTGTACACCCCACCTTTCATCCGCTTGTTTCCCTTTTGCTCTCACAGAAATAATACAATATTGCTCTTTGCCGACTTTGCGAACGGGAGCGGTGTTGGCGGTTGAACCCGCGGGTCGCACATTCAATATGGTAATCATGTTTCTGTTCTTTTCTTGTTTCTCCTGCTTCTCCCTTCCTCTGCAGTTCCTCCCAAGATATATGACATTTCCTCTGACCTCACGGTAAACGAGGGCAGCAACGTGTCGCTCATCTGCACCGCAAGCGGGAAGCCTGAGCCCACCATGGCCTGGAGACACATCACCCCATTAGGTGAGTTCACTCCACACCATGCTCTAATGGCTGGGCGGATGGATGGATGTGTGGATGGATGGATGTGTGTATGGATGGATGTGTGGATGGATGGATGGACGGATGGATGGATGGGTGGATTGATATATGGTGTGTGGGTGCTTAGATGGAATTACAGACGTATGGGTGTATGGGTGGGTGGATGGTCGGATGGGTGGTTACTGGTTAAATAGATGGACGGATGGATGTATGGGCGGTTAGATATGACATATGGATGGATGGGAGGGTGTATGGATGCATGTATGGGAGGGTGGATGGATGGATGCAATAATGAAGTAAGGGAGGGGTAGGAATAAGGGAGAGACTGGCTTGAGGAAGCGTACTGCTTGTGTGACCTGAATGCAATGGACTGTCATTGGAGCACATCGCCTGCCTCATAGCAACAGGTGACTGTTTACTGGCTGCAGCCGTTAGCATCGTGTTGCCATATCGGCTCCAGACTGTGTTTATCAAAGGTGTCGATTAGGAAGGAAAATATACATGTGTCTATTAAAAACCACAAGTCTCATCTTCGAGCCAGGTTGTCTTTTTGATCACCATGTTTTGTTTGCAAGCCATCGTTTTAGACACGTTAACGATGGATATCTGTGTTGTTCTTCAGGCATCTGCTGCAACATTAAGTCCT